>NC_051179.1:81918505-81990535 GCF_013339695.2 Rhipicephalus sanguineus | reverse complement strand
CCAATTATACCGCACTACCACGAGTAGTACAGTACAGCAAAATACCACTTATATCATAAGGGGGGCATATACACATGCCGCCTTGCAGGAGCTGAACAAGTTTTTTCATCCATCCATCATATACACATGCAGCACAAAATATAACGACACTAAGTAGTACAACAACTACGTAAGGTTATGCTTGCAGACAAAAGCTTCGGCCATGCCACCCACATTGCAAAGTACAGGGTAATGCAGGTACTTGTATATTTAATTACACATGCAATGCACAAATACACTTAGGATGTGCTTCCAAGTGAACAAAAGGACATCACATGATGCTGGCATGAACAGTAAAGGTAGCTTGAAATAACTATTAAAATAAAAAAAAAGAACAGCCACACTTACAGTAGGACAAGAGACCACCATACATTTTACACAAACTTTTCTACAAGTACTACCTAATGCTATCTGCAGCAACATGCATTTCAATGCTTCGGCTACCACACTTCTGTGAGCTTTGAATTTTTGTCATAAGGAGATGGTTTTTCTTTTTCACGAGAATTGAAATTCTAGTTCTTAAAAACGTGGCAAGGAGTTTGTCCGATATGCAGTGGCATGTAGGAAGCAATTGCCCATGTACAGGGAACTTGAATGGTACTCTGAAGTTTAGATGCAGAAACTCTGTTTGCAAGCAATGCATCTTCACTTAGGCGCACATAATTTTCAGCAGTCTCTATTAACTGCAAGACAGCTGCTGATGGGACTGTCAATGCCGGCTTCTCTTTGCTGTAGCACTTAAGCATTGTGAGCTTGTTGCCCTCGGCTGAGCTTGTGATCGCTTCAACACAGGCTTGACAGGAGTTTGCCTTCTTCACTTGTGCAACAACATAACCAGCAAGGTACTCCAAGGATTCATGTTCTAAGTACTGAATATCAAGGAGGTCAGACGGACGAACAACATACATTTTGCTTTCGTTTGGTTTGTTGTCATCAGCCATGCCAGTCAAGAGAAAGCAGTCTTCTTCAGTGTAGCTGCCGTCCTTACTTGGCCTCAGAAACTGGGCGATCGTAGCAGCTCGAAGCGAAAACTTGAATTCAAGTACACGAGGCACCGGGTTTTTTACACCTTAGTGTAGAGAAAAGATTCTCTAGGGCATCTTGGCCGAACCTGCTCAGGAGCAGAAACTTAAAGTTGTACTTTTCAAGAAACAGTGCCTGCAGTAGCAACACTGATGTTGTCGCTAGGATAACGCCAGTCTGCACTGGTTTCCAGGTGGCTTTTTTTTTCATCCCCAATACATATTTTTTCAAAAAGTGCAATTGTTTCTTCAAGAAACTGAAGGGCTTTTCCATATTCAACATCATCAAAATGGCTCAAAGCCGTTTTTGTTGTTTCTGGAAGTCATGAGTCTGAACCACCGAAACATCATCTCAAGAAACATGCAGTTGTTAAGGCTGATTTATCTAATGTCCCATTATCTACAAGCAAGCGTACTGCAGCAGCAGTGTCGCTGTTGATAAGGCTGAATGCTGGCCCCACCTTCATTTTATCATAATGGCTGGGGTCAACTGAAGAAGGCTTCAGGTGGGGAGCTAGCTTTAGCTCTGCATTGCTGTTCTATCTCGACAAGCTTCTTTATAGGCTCGATAGATATTTCATTTGCTGGTAGATTGTTTTTTTTTTTCACTACTTCTTCGGGCAAGTATACCTTCTGGCCCTTAGTTAAGTGGCTCCTCAGGTTCTTAAGGAGATGAGGAACGTCAGCCATGAAAAAAAGTTGCCTAGATGCATCACATTGGGTGGGGACACCAGGTTTTAGGCTTGCTGTGCTTGCCTACAATTATACCGAACAGTTTCCTGACGGCTTGGTTCCCCCCTCCCATGTCTGTCACCACAACATCTACTTTCAAGGAAATTGCCTCACATGCTTTTATCATGACAATGATTATATCCTTAACTGTTTTGGCATGGAATGAATTTCCAGTCAAATGGTAAGCAACTGTTTGCTTCCAGCGGGTTGTTATCCCACCGAGCATAAATACCAGCCCATGAGTGGCCAAACAGTCGGGTGGCAGTGTTGCGTCTGCAAGAGGTATAGTTGGGGCTCCAAGAACTCTTCCCGAGGATGGGTTGTACACCACGCCTGGAGCAAGCTGCATCTCATCGAGCATTAAAGTGGCGTGCCGCTCCTCTGGTGACATGAGGCTAACCTATGGAGTGGAAAGGTTTAGTTAGGAGATGCAAACAGCGGTGCTATGGTAACAAGATAGGTCAAGGGTCATGGGCACCTGTCTGTGCACTTACCTTCAGTGCGAGAGACTCCCATGATGTCCTCCAGCAAACCTGGTGTGAACTTGTACCCTTCCAAGTGACGATATAGGGTGCGTTCTGTTGGCAGAGGTTGTCCAAGCTCTCTGACCTGAGTCATAGCCACGTGCTCCACAGGAAAGTCTCATTTTCAAAGCTTTTATACAGTCTTCCTTAGTCCATCGAGTCCCCTGCATTGTTGCCTTCTTGAGACATTTAACTTGGTCTTCATTCAAGTATTTCTTTAGTCCTGCGACAAGCGTTTATTTGCAGTTAGTGCCTGCAAAACGCTGCCTCTGAGCAAGTTGAAGCTTCCGTCGCGCCGCCTGAAGTTCCAGTTTCAAGCTGTGCCACCCTCCTCTGCAGAGCTGCTTGTATCAACAGGCCTGCAATAGTGCACCGAAAATTAGGTCTAAAGCAGTTGTCAATGCTAAACAGGCAAGAGCGGGGGCTAGGTGGTGCTCCATATTGAAGATGTCACGCCGATACAGAAAGCGCATGCAAGGAACAGCCTGTTTGCTGTTCTCTGTATGTGTATTCTGTATCAGTGTGATATCTCCACTAGTTTTAAATAGCATTGTTAAGAATGCATTGCTGACAGCAAATGAACTGCATGAAAGCAGGCAAACTCAACACAGAAACATTAGATAAGCACAGGAATATCTAACATTCCCGCATGTTTCTTTTCCCTTGTTCCCTTCATGCAGTTCATTTTCTCCTCACTTTGCACGAGTTGTACACAATCGGTGCTGTTACGGATATAATGTATTGCTATTTACAAAACAAAGGGCCTCAACCTCCTAGTAGCATGAAAACTTGCATTGAAAGAAAGGTTGTGTCAGCTTCCGTAAGTATGTCGCTATGCGCAAAAGACGCACTGAATGATGGCACTCAACAAACTTCGAACAAAACTGTTTAACTCACCAGCCTGTGTACTTTCTGGCTGGAATGGGGCAGGAATCTGTGGGTCTGGTTGCATATCAGGAACATCTGCATGGAGCACAAAGCAAGGTGACAATCAGCAGTGTAGAGAGGCATTGGTATCTCACATGGGGAATACACCTGCTTTGGGCCACAGAATATCTGCTTGTGTGCTTGGATCAGCTGTAGACACAGCTTTATTAGACGTGAAGGTAAGTTGGAACCATATTTTACAACATAAAAAAGATTGTAAATTACAAAATATTAAATATCTCTGTGCTGTCTGCACGGCATATGTCGTCTGTACGTATGTAAATGATTGAAGAGCATAGGCACGCAATTTGCCAGCTGATGGAAAGGTAAGAGCTCACAGACGGGAGAAACTTACCATTCTCGGTGTCCACTGGCTGGGGTTCGACATCGACCTGTGTGTTTTGCTTGACTTTGGGGTCATCTGGGACAAATTATAATTCAAGAATTGTTTTCATTGCAATAATCAAATTTGACTTGAACGCTGTGAATAGCATTCAAGATCGTTTGTCCTAATGAACACCATGAACATACCGTACTGTCCACTCTTGTTCTTTTAGGGGGTGGCTTGCGTGGCTTTGCAACTGGTCGATGCAAAAAGATGCTTGGCGTCGCAAATGGCCTTAGCTTCTTTTCACCGGTATTCTTGAGAATAATCGGTTCAAACTGGTCTTCAGTGAAATGGTCCTGTAGCAGAGTTGGAAACGACTTTCTCAACATGTTGTAAACGAAGTTAACAACGCGCGCAGAGATGGAAAAGTCTAACAGTAGAACTCACTGCCGAAATTTATCAACTTTTATCGCTATAACAATATAATAATTGCTGGGGTTTTACGTGCCAAACCACGATATGAGTAAGAGGCACGCCGTTGTGGACTGCTCCGGTAATTTGGCGACTACCTGGGATTCTATTACGTGCACTGAATACGCGCCGTACACGAGCCTCTAGCATTTTCGCCTCCATCGAAAATGCGACCGCCGAGGCCGGGATCGAACCGCGTCTTTCAGGTCAGGAGCCGAGCACCGTAACCGCAGTAACTGTCATACCACGGTGGCGGACAAATTTTCATCGCGTGCAACACAATGCGGATATCTGTCGGCGAGTTAGTGCGCTTCCCTCGCTTTATTTACTTGCATGCTAGGTTCGTACTGCATGACCTACGTCAGCGGGCTCATAAAGCACTAGAATGAATAATCTCGACAAATGTGGGCCATCAAAACCAGCGCGCACGAATGCAATGCTATTGCAGCTCAGCACATGCACGCGTATGCTTTTTCTTGCGCCTTTGTGTCGCGTTACTTACCTCGCATAGTCGTGCAGTGGCCGACGGTTCGAAGTCTTTCCGTCCAATTCTGTGCAACCACACTTTCTTCTGGTTAGGTTCTGTTTGCCCCGCGGGATGCAAATAACTTCTTGCCGTCTTCCGTCCTGTTTCGGCCCCCAAACGCGCAGCAACAAGGCATATCGGGCCTTCCAGAAAGAATCGCCGCACAACGTGCATAGCGGAACAGGCGAAGCGAGCGCTCTCCTCCCGGGGCGCGGGAACCTTCATGGCGGGGCAAGGTCACGTGTCACAGATCAGCCTATCGCGGGCGCCGTCGGCTTCATGAAAGCTTTTCGATACTTTTAATTTATTGAGGGACTTTACTCATGCCTAGCGCTCGAGGCGGGAGCAGTTGAGAACGAGCCCACGCTCCTGGAGGCTGCACGCCGGCAGCCGCTGCCGCTCTGCTGGTACAAGGGCCTTCGAATAAAAGTGGCGAGACTTCGGCACGGTCACTTCGGCCGCCTTGACGTCTCCCTCTCGCTACACGGTCATTATTTATGCAGTCGCTGAAGGCGACCTCAAAGGGAAAGCTCCTCAAATTTGTGCCAATCTTTATGTTTTTTGGCAAATTTTCCTGTTCGCCGACGAAGAGTGTGAAGGCGCTAGCATGTGAGCTCTACTGAGGGATGAAGATGATGACGACCTTCAATATACCAGACCACCCACTACCTGCTTTTCGATCAATACACGGTTTTGGGCGACTTTAAGCTCTATCGAAGTCGTCGTCATCATCTCCTTAAACTAGTTTAGCTGGGGATTTCGATGGCCATGATAGCTAAACTCCGACGAACAGTGAGGGTATGATCCGGATGCTGATAGCGACCGGAGTGTCAGGGTCCCGCACAATTAAGGCAGTATTGCTTGGTAAGTTGCCTGTTCGGCTGGAACTATTTTGAAGGCGCTGGTATGTGAGCCTTCCTGAATGAGGATGATGACGGGGACCTTAATTATTGTGACAACCCACTACCCGCCTTTCGGCCATTTGAGGTTGCAGGTCACGTGAAATTGTATGGATGCCATCATCATGATCTTCTTTGGATTCGCGGGGGGTTTCGATGGCTGCGAATGGCAAGGCCCAAGCAACAATCAGCGTTTGATCCTGTTGCTTGGGCGACAAGAAAGTGAATTAAGGCTCCACAGAGCTATGCCAGTTTTCCTTCCGGTAATTTGCACGTTCGCCAAAGAAGAGTTTTGAACGCCCCGGTTGTGGCCCCTACTGCAGGATGATGATGTCGGCGACCTCAGATAGCACAAGCCGCTCACTACCCCTTTTTCGGCCAATTCGCGGTTGTGGGTCATGTAGAGCTGTACAACTGTCGTCGTCATCATCATCCTCTTTTTTTATTCTTGAAGGCTTTGGATGGCTGCGATGGGTAAACCCTGATGGTACGGTAAAGGTTTGATGCGGTTGCTGAAGGCTACTGCAGACGAGGGTTGAACACAGTTATCTCTGCCTTATCGGTAATTTGCCTGTTCATCAACGAAGCGTTCGGAAGCCGGTGGCGTTTGAGCCCTACCGAAGAATGATGACGATGACATTCAACAAGGTGGACTTGGAGCAGACAATGGTGTAATAGAAGGTACTGAGAAGTAGGGATGACAAGACTGCGACGTAAAATCACAAATATTAATCAATACACGCACAGAGTTGGTCTGGCGATCTGTCTTAAAGGCTCCTTTTTGCAATGAGGTAGAAACACTCGAAATATTTCTTGCTGGACTGCCGTCGTTTCACTTGTCTCGGACAACGATCTCTAGAAATTGTAATGCGGCCCCTTGGTCTGCCAGTTACTTCGACTGTGCTGCTCTCATTTGCCACTCTGGCACGCAACAGCTTTATTCTTGTGACCCATATGCCATTCCAGATTATCATGCTGCCGCGGACGTGGGTCGTGATGGCGTTCGAAAGTCCTCAGGCTACACTCGACAGTACGTTGGTGCATTGGAGTCAGTGGTCGCATAATCGCATACTGCTCACTGATTCAGTGGATCTCACTCTTGTCCACCAGGGGATCGCTGATCAGCTGTTTCAGACATCGACTGCGACTCTTAGGATTTTGTTATGCGATAACGCAAGAGAGAACTTCATTCTGAAGTCTTCAAGTACTACAGGGTGATGTTTCACGATTTATAGATACTATACCGCAGCGCAGAGTACAGGCAGAGTCAGATTCATCAGGTATATATAGTCCCAATATCCTACAGCAAGCACCAACATCGAGTTCGAGTGTCTAAGACACTTGGATTCGGTGGTGGGACATCCGTTGATTCTGACACAGGATCGCGGGTGGAATTGTGGGATAGTGCCCGGGTTGGCCTGTTCCGTCAGGCCAGGGCCGGAACCCGGCCCGGCTGTGTCTGGCTCCTCACCTCAGAGCCGGCAGTCGGGTGCGGTGGGGGCTTTCAATAGCTGCGGTGGGTAAGCTCTGAGGAGCTGTGAGGGGTTGACCCCCGTAGCTGAAGGCGATTGGAAGGTGAGGGTTCCCCACAATTTTACATTTTTTTTTTCGCTGATTTGCCTCTTCTCCAGCGAAGAGTTTTTTGTTGGTGCTGGCGTCTAAGCCCTCCTGCAGGATGGTGATGACGGCTACCTTCAATATAACGGAGCCCCATTACGCGCATTTCGTTCGATCCCGCGTTGTGGGTCGTGTAAAACTGTGTTGGTGTCATCGATCATTATCATCCTCTGGTTTCAAAGAAAATTTCGATGGCGACGATGGGTAAGACCTGAGCAACGATTAGGGTTTGATCCGGTTGCTGAAGGCCACCAGAAGTTGAGAGCGCCGCAAGTTGTACCAGCTTTTTCCCGCATACTTTCATGTTCGCAGATGAAGAACTTTCAAAGCTCTGACACGTGAGCCTTATCGTAAAGGATTAAGGTGACGAGGACTTTTGATAGAACGGACAACCCACTACCCGCTTTTTGGCCAATCCTCGGTTGTGGGTCATCTAAAACTGTATGGGTGTCATCATCGTCATCATCATAATCTCGTTTCGCAAGAGGGTTTTGAACTCTGTGATGAGTAAGCCATGAAACGGTCATGATTTATGCGGTTGCTGAAGGCGACCTCGAAGGGAAAGCTCCGCAAACTTGTGCCATTCTTTTTCTTTTTGGCAATTTTTAATTTCGCCGACGAAGAGTTTTTAAGGCGCTAGCATGTGAGCTTTTCTGAATCATGAAGAAGATGACGATCTTCAATATAACAGACCACCCACTACCTGCTTTTCGACCAATACACAGTTTTGGGCGACTTTAAGCTCTATCGGAGTCGTCGTCATCATCTCCTTACACTAGTTTAGTTGGGGATTTCGATGGACAGGATAGCTAAATTCCGACGAACAGTGAGGGTTTGATCCGGATGCTGATAGCGACCGGAGTGTCAGGGTCCCGCACAATTAAGGCAGTGTTGTTTGGTAAGTTGCCTGTTCGGCTGGAACTATTTTGAAGGCGCTGGTATGTGAGCCTTCCTGATTGAGGATGATGACGGGGACCTTAATTATTGTGACAACCCACTACCCGCCTTTCGGCCATTTGAGGTTGCAGGTCACGTGAAATTGTATGGATGCCATCATCATTATCTTCTTTGGATTCGCGGGGGGTTTCGATGGCTGCGAATGGCAAGGCCCAAGCAACAATCAGCGTTTGATCCTGTTGCTTGGGCGACAAGAAAGTGAATTAAGGCTCCACAGAGCTATGCCAGTTTTCCTTCCGGTAATTTGCACGTTCGCCAAAGAAGAGTTTTGAACGCCCCGGTTGTGGCCCCTACTGCAGGATGATGATGTCGGCGACCTCAGATAGCACAAGCCGCTCACTACCCCTTTTTCGGCCAATTCGCGGTTGTGGGTCATGTAGAGCTGTACAACTGTCGTCGTCATCATCATCCTCTTTTTTTATTCTTGAAGGCTTTGGATGGCTGCGATGGGTAAACCCTGATGGTACGGTAAGGTTTGATGCGGTTGCTGAAGGCTACTGCAGACGAGGGTTGAACACAGTTATCTCTGCCTTATCGGTAATTTGCCTGTTCATCAACGAAGCGTTCGGAAGCCGGTGGCGTTTGAGCCCTACCGAAGGATGATGACGATGACATTCAACAAGGTGAACTTGGAGCAGACAATGGTGTAATAGAAGGTACTGAGAAGTAGGGATGACAAGACTGCGACGTAAATCACAAATATTAATCAATACACGCACAGAGTTGGTCTGGCGATCTGTCCTACAGGCTCCGTTTTGCAATGAGGTAGAAACACTCGAAATATTTCTTGCTGGACTGCCGTCGTTTCACTTGTCTCGGACAACGATCTCTAGAAATTGTAATGCGGCCCCTTGGTCTGCCAGTTACTTCGACTGTGCTGCTCTCATTTGCCACTCTGGCACGCAACAGCTTTATTCTTGTGACCCATATGCCATTCCAGATTATCATGCTGCCGCGGACGTGGGTCGTGATGGCGTTCGAAAGTCCTCAGGCTACACTCGACAGTACGTTGGTGCATTGGAGTCAGTGGTCGCATAATCGCATACTGCTCACTGATTCAGTGGATCTCACTCTTGTCCACCAGGGGATCGCTGATCAGCTGTTTCAGACATCGACTGCGACTCTTAGGATTTTGTTATGCGATAACGCAAGAGAAGAACTTCATTCTGAAGTCTTGAAGTACTACAGGGTGATGTTTCACGATTTATAGATACTATACCGCAGCGCAGAGTACAGGCAGAGTCAGATTCATCAGGTATATATAGTCCCAATATCCTACAGCAAGCACCAACATCGTGTTCGAGTGTCTAAGACACTTGGATTCGGTGGTGGGACATCCGTTGATTCTGACACAGGATCGCGGGTGGAATTGTGGGATAGTGCCCGGGTTGGCCTGTTCCGTCAGGCCAGGGCCGGAACCCGGCCCGGCTGTGTCTGGCTCCTCACCTCAGAGCCGGCAGTCGGGTGCGGTGGGGGCTTTCAATAGCTGCGGTGGGTAAGCTCTGAGGAGCTGTGAGGGGTTGACCCCCGTAGCTGAAGGCGATTGGAAGGTGAGGGTTCCCCACAATTTTACATTTTTTTTCGCTGATTTGCCTCTTCTCCAGCGAAGAGTTTTTTGTTGGTGCTGGCGTCTAAGCCCTCCTGCAGGATGGTGATGACGGCTACCTTCAATATAACGGAGCCCCACTACGCGCATTTCGTTCGATCCCGCGTTGTGGGTCGTGTAAAACTGTGTTGGTGTCATCGATCATTATCATCCTCTGGTTTCAAAGAAAATTTCGATGGCGACGATGGGTAAGACCTGAGCAACGATTAGGGTTTGATCCGGTTGCTGAAGGCCACCAGCAGTTGAGAGCTCCGCAAGTTGTACCAGCTTTTTCCCGCATACTTTCAAGTTCGCAGATGAAGAACTTTCAAAGCTCTGACACGTGAGCCTTATCGTAAAGGATTAAGGTGACGAGGACTTTTGATAGAACGGACAACCCACTACCCGCTTTTTGGCCAATCCCCGGTTGTGGGTCATCTAAAACTGTATGGGTGTCATCATCGTCATCATCATAATCTCGTTTCGCAAGAGGGTTTTGAACTCTGTGATGAGTAAGCCCTGAAACGGTCATGATTTATGCGGTTGCTGAAGGCGACCTGGAAGGGAAAGCTCCGCAAACTTGTGCCATTCTTTTTCTTTTTGGCAATTTTTAATTTCGCCGACGAAGAGTTTTTAAGGCGCTAGCATGTGAGCTTTTCTGAATCATGAAGAAGATGACGATCTTCAATATAACAGACCACCCACTACCTGCTTTTCGACCAATACACAGTTTTGGGCGACTTTAAGCTCTATCGGAGTCGTCGTCATCATCTCCTTACACTAGTTTAGTTGGGGATTTCGATGGCCACGATAGCTAAACTCCGACGAACAGTGAGGGTTTGATCCGGATGCTGATAGCGACCGGAGTGTCAGGGTCCCGCACAATTAAGGCAGTATTGTTTGGTAAGTTGCCTGTTCGGCTGGAACTGTTTTGAAGGCGCTGGTATGTGAGCCTTCCTGAATGAGGATGATGACGGGGACCTTAATTATTGTGACAACCCACTACCGCCTTTCGGCCAATTGAGGTTGCAGGTCACGTGAAATTGTATGGATGCCATCATCATGATCTTCTTTGGATTCGCGGGGGGTTTCGATGGCTGCGAATGGCAAGGCCCGAGCAACAATCAGCGTTTGATCCTGTTGCTTGGGCGACAAGAAAGTGAAGGCTCCACAGAGCTATGCCAGTTTTCCTTCCGGTAATTTGCACGTTCGCCAAAGAAGAGTTTTGAACGCCCCGGTTGTGGCCCCTACTGCAGGATGATGTTGTCGGCGACCTCAGATAGCACAAGCCGCTCACTACCCGTTTTCCGGCCAATTCGCGGTTGTGGGTCATGTAGAGCTGTACAACTGTCGTCGTCATCATCATCCTCTTTTTTTATTCTTGAAGGCTTTGGATGGCTGCGATGGGTAAACCCTGATGGTACGGTAAAGGTTTGATGCGGTTGCTGAAGGCTACTGCAGACGAGGGTTGAACACAGTTATCTCTGCCTTATCGGTAATTTGCCTGTTCATCAACGAAACGTTCGGAAGCCGGTGGCGTTTGAGCCCTACCGAAGGATGATGACGATGACATTCAACAAGGTGAACTTGGAGCAGACAATGGTGTAATACAAGGTACTGAGAAGTAGGGATGACAAGATTGCGACGTAGAATCACAAATATTAATCAATACACGCACAGAGTTGGTCTGGCGATCTGTCCTACAGGCTCCGTTTTGCAATGAGGTAGAAACACTCGAAATATTTCTTGCTGGACTGCCGTCGTTTCACTTGTCTCGGACAACGATCTCTAGAAATTGTAATGCGGCCCCTTGGTCTGCCAGTTACTTCGACTGTGCTGCTCTCATTTGCCACTCTGGCACGCAACAGCTTTATTCTTGTGACCCATATGCCATTCCAGATTATCATGCTGCCGCGGACGTGGGTCGTGATGGCGTTCGAAAGTCCTCAGGCTACACTCGACAGTACGTTGGTGCATTGGAGTCAGTGGTCGCATAATCGCATACTGCTCACTGATTCAGTGGATCTCACTCTTGTCCACCAGGGGATCGCTGATCAGCTGTTTCAGACATCGACTGCGACTCTTAGGATTTTCTTATGCGATAACGCAAGAAAGAACTTCATTCTGAAGTCTTGAAGTACTACAGGGTGATGTTTCACGATTTATAGATACTATACCGCAGCGCAGAGTACAGGCAGAGTAAGATTCATCAGGTATATATAGTCCCAATATCCTACAGCAAGCACCAACATCGTGTTCGAGTGTCTAAGACACTTGGATTCGGTGGTGGGACATCCGTTGATTCTGACACAGGATCGCGGGTGGAATTGTGGGATAGTGCCCGGGTTGGCCTGTTCCGTCAGGCCAGGGCCGGAACCCGGCCCGGCTGTGTCTGGCTCCTCACCACAGAGCCGGCAGTCGGGTGCGGTGGGGGCTTTCAATAGCTGCGGTGGGTAAGCTCTGAGGAGCTGTGAGGGGTTGACACCCGTAGCTGAAGGCGATTGGAAGGTGAGGGTTCCCCACAATTTTACATTTTTTTTTCGCTGATTTGCCTCTTCTCCAGCGAAGAGTTTTTTGTTGGTGCTGGCGTCTAAGCCCTCCTGCAGGATGGTGATGACGGCTACCTTCAATAAAACGGAGCCCCACTACGCGCATTTCGTTCGATCCCCCGTTGTGGGTCGTGTAAAACTGTGTTGGTGTCATCGATCATTATCATCCTCTGGTTTCAAAGAAAATTTCGATGGCGACGATGGGTAAGACCTGAGCAACGATTAGGGTTTGATCCGGTTGCTGAAGGCCACCAGCAGTTGAGAGCTCCGCAAGTTGTACCAGCTTTTTCCCGCTAACTTTCAAGTTCGCAGATGAAGAATTTTCAAAGCTCTGACACGTGAGCCTTATCGTAAAGGATTAAGGTGACGAGGACTTTTGATAGAACGGACAACCCACTACCCGCTTTTTGGCCAATCCCCGGTTGTGGGTCATCTAAAACTGTATGGGTGTCATCATCGTCATCATCATAATCTCGTTTCGCAAGAGGGTTTTGAACTCTGTGATGAGTAAGCCCTGAAACGGTCATGATTTATGCGGTTGCTGAAGGCGACCTGGAAGGGAAAGCTCCGCAAACTTGTGCCATTCTTTTTCTTTTTGGCAATTTTTAATTTCGCCGACGAAGAGTTTTCAAGGCGCTAGCATGTGAGCTTTTCTGAATCATGAAGAAGATGACGATCTTCAATATAACAGACCACCCACTACCTGCTTTTCGACCAATACACAGTTTTGGGCGACTTTAAGCTCTATCGGAGTCGTCGTCATCATCTCCTTACACTAGTTTAGTTGGGGATTTCGATGGCCACGATAGCTAAACTCCGACGAACAGTGAGGGTTTGATCCGGATGCTGATAGCGACCGGAGTGTCAGGGTCCCGCACAATTAAGGCAGTATTGTTTGGTAAGTTGCCTGTTCGGCTGGAACTGTTTTGAAGGCGCTGGTATGTGAGCCTTCCTGAATGAGGATGATGACGGGGACCTTAATTATTGTGACAACCCACTACCCGCCTTTGGCCAATTGAGGTTGCAGGTCACGTGAAATTGTATGGATGCCATCATCATGATCTTCTTTGGATTCGCGGGGGGTTTCGATGGCTGCGAATGGCAAGGCCCGAGCAACAATCAGCGTTTGATCCTGTTGCTTGGGCGACAAGAAAGTGAAGGCTCCACAGAGCTATGCCAGTTTTTCCTTCCGGTAATTTGCACGTTCGCCAAAGAAGAGTTTTGAACGCCCCGGTTGTGGCCCCTACTGCAGGATGATGTTGTCGGCGACCTCAGATAGCACAAGCCGCTCACTACCCGTTTTCCGGCCAATTCGCGGTTGTGGGTCATGTAGAGCTGTACAACTGTCGTCGTCATCATCATCCTCTTTTTTTATTCTTGAAGGCTTTGGATGGCTGCGATGGGTAAACCCTGATGGTACGGTAAAGGTTTGATGCGGTTGCTGAAGGCTACTGCAGACGAGGGTTGAACACAGTTATCTCTGCCTTATCGGTAATTTGCCTGTTCATCAACGAAACGTTCGGAAGCCGGTGGCGTTTGAGCCCTACCGAAGGATGATGACGATGACATTCAACAAGGTGAACTTGGAGCAGACAATGGTGTAATACAAGGTACTGAGAAGTAGGGATGACAAGATTGCGACGTAGAATCACAAATATTAATCAATACACGCACAGAGTTGGTCTGGCGATCTGTCCTACAGGCTCCGTTTTGCAATGAGGTAGAAACACTCGAAATATTTCTTGCTGGACTGCCGTCGTTTCACTTGTCTCGGACAACGATCTCTAGAAATTGTAATGCGGCCCCTTGGTCTGCCAGTTACTTCGACTGTGCTGCTCTCATTTGCCACTCTGGCACGCAACAGCTTTATTCTTGTGACCCATATGCCATTCCAGATTATCATGCTGCCGCGGACGTGGGTCGTGATGGCGTTCGAAAGTACTCAGGCTACACTCGACAGTACGTTGGTGCATTGGAGTCAGTGGTCGCATAATCGCATACTGCTCACTGATTCAGTGGATCTCACTCTTGTCCACCAGGGGATCGCTGATCAGCTGTTTCAGACAGTCGACTGCGACTCTTAGGATTTTGTTATGCGATAACGCAAGAAGAACTTCATTCTGAAGTCTTCAAGGACTACAGGGTGATGTTTCACGATTTATAGATACTATACCGCAGCGTAGAGTACAGGCAGAGTCAGATTCATCAGGTATATATAGTCCCAATATCCTACAGCAAGCACCAACATCGTGTTCGAGTGTCTAAGACACTTGGATTCGGTGGTGGGACATCCGTTGATTCTGACACAGGATCACGGGTGGAATTGTGGGATAGTGCCCGGGTTGGCCTGTTCCGTCAGGCCAGGGCCGGAACCCGGCCCGGCTGTGTCTGGCTCCTCACCTCAGAGCCGGCAGTCGGGTGCGGTGGGGGCTTTCAATAGCTGCGGTGGGTAAGCTCTGAGGAGCTGTGAGGGGTTGACCCCCGTAGCTGAAGGCGATTGGAAGGTGAGGGTTCCCCACAATTTTACATTTTTTTTACGATGATTTGCCTCTTCTCCAGCGAAGAGTTTTTTGTTGGTGCTGGCGTCTAAGCCCTCCGGCAGGATGGTGATGACGGCTACCTTCAATAAAACGGAGCCCCACTACGCGCTTTTCGTTCGATCCCCCGTTGTGGGTCGTGTAAAACTGTGTTGGTGTCATCGATCATTATCATCCTCTGGTTTCAAAGAAAATTTCGATGGCGACGATGGGTAAGACCTGAGCAACGATTAGGGTTTGATCCGGTTGCTGAAGGCCACCAGCAGGTGAGAGCTCCGCAAGTTGTACCAGCTTTTTCCCGCTAACTTTCAAGTTCGCAGATGAAGAATTTTCAAAGCTCTGACACGTGAGCCTTATAGTAAAGGATTAAGGTGACGAGGACTTTTGATAGAACGGACAACCCACTACCCGCTTTTTGGCCAATCCCCGGTTGCGGGTCATCTAAAACTGTATGGGTGTCATCATCGTCATCATCATAATCTCGTTTCGCAAGAGGGTTTTGAACTCTGTGATGAGTAAGCCCTGAAACGGTCATGATTTATGCGGTTGCTGAAGGCGACCTGGAAGGGAAAGCTCCGCAAACTTGTGCCATTCTTTTTCTTTTTGGCAATTTTTAATTTCGCCGACGAAGAGTTTTTAAGGCGCTAGCATGTGAGCTTTTCTGAATCATGAAGAAGATGACGATCTTCAATATAACAGACCACCCGCTACCTGCTTTTCGACCAATACACAGTTTTGGGCGACTTTAAGCTCTATCGGAGTCGTCGTCATCATCTCCTTACACTAGTTTAGTTGGGGATTTCGATGGCCACGATAGCTAAACTCCGAAGAACAGTGAGGGTTTGATCCGGATGCTGATAGCGACCGGAGTGTCAGGGTCCCGCACAATTAAGGCAGTATTGTTTGGTAAGTTGCCTGTTCGGCTGGAACTGTTTTGAAGGCGCTGGTATGTGAGCCTTCCTGAATGAGGATGATGACGGGGACCTTAATTATTGTGACAACCCACTACCCGCCTTTGGCCAATTGAGGTTGCAGGTCACGTGAAATTGTATGGATGCCATCATCATGATCTTCTTTGGATTCGCGGGGGGTTTCGATGGCTGCGAATGGCAAGGCCCGAGCAACAATCAGCGTTTGATCCTGTTGCTTGGGCGACAAGAAAGTGAAGGCTCCACAGAGCTATGCCAGTTTTCCTTCCGGTAATTTGCACGTTCGCCAAAGAAGAGTTTTGAACGCCCTGGTTGTGGCCCCTACTGCAGGATGATGTTGTCGGCGACCTCAGATAGCACAAGCCGCTCACTACCCGTTTTCCGGCCAATTCGCGGTTGTGGGTCATGTAGAGCTGTACAACTGTCGTTGTCATCATCATCCTCTTTTTTTATTCTTGAAGGCTTTGGATGACTGCGATGGGTAAACCCTGATGGTACGGTAATGGTTTGATGCGGTTGCTGAAGGCTACTGCAGACGAGGGTTGAACACAGTTATTTCTGCCTTATCGGTAATTTGCCTGTTCATCAACGAAACGTTCGGAAGCCGGTGGCGTTTGAGCCCTACCGAAGGATGATGACGATGACATTCAACAAGGTGAACTTGGAGCAGACAATGGTGTAATACAAGGTACTGAGAAGTAGGGATGACAAGATTGCGACGTAGAATCACAAATATTAATCAATACACGCACAGAGTTGGTCTGGCGATCTGTCCTACAGGCTCCGTTTTGCAATGAGGTAGAAACACTCGAAATATTTCTTGCTGGACTGCCGTCGTTTCACTTGTCTCGGACAACGATCTCTAGAAATTGTAATGCGGCCCCTTGGTCTGCCAGTTACTTCGACTGTGCTGCTCTCATTTGCCACTCTGGCACGCAACAGCTTTATTCTTGTGACCCATATGCCATTCCAGATTATCATGCTGCCGCGGACGTGGGTCGTGATGGCGTTCGAAAGTACTCAGGCTACACTCGACAGTACGTTGGTGCATTGGAGTCAGTGGTCGCATAATCGCATACTGCTCACTGATTCAGTGGATCTCACTCTTGTCCACCAGGGGATCGCTGATCAGCTGTTTCAGACGTCGACTGCGACTCTTAGGATTTTGTTATGCGATAACGCAAGAGAACTTCATTCTGAAGTCTTCAAGGACTACAGGGTGATGTTTCACGATTTATAGATACTATACCGCAGCGTAGAGTACAGGCAGAGTCAGATTCATCAGGTATATATAGTCCCAATATCCTACAGCAAGCACCAACATCGTGTTCGAGTGTCTAAGACACTTGGATTCGGTGGTGGGACATCCGTTGATTCTGACACAGGATCACGGGTGGAATTGTGGGATAGTGCCCGGGTTGGCCTGTTCCGTTAGGCCAGGGCCGGAACCCGGCCCGGCTGTGTCTGGCTCCTCACCTCAGAGCCGGCAGTCGGGTGCGGTGGGGGCTTTCAATAGCTGCGGTGGGTAAGCTCTGAGGAGCTGTGAGGGGTTGACCCCCGTAGCTGAAGGCGATTGGAAGGTGAGGGTTCCCCACAATTTTACATTTTTTTTACGATGATTTGCCTCTTCTCCAGCGAAGAGTTTTTTGTTGGTGCTGGCGTCTAAGCCCTCCGGCAGGATGGTGATGACGGCTACCTTGAATAAAACGGAGCCCCACTACGCGCTTTTCGTTCGATCCCCCGTTGTGGGTCGTGTAAAACTGTGTTGGTGTCATCGATCATTATCATCCTCTGGTTTCAAAGAAAATTTCGATGGCGACGATGGGTAAGACCTGAGCAACGATTAGGGTTTGATCCGGTTGCTGAAGGCCACCAGCAGGTGAGAGCTCCGCAAGTTGTACCAGCTTTTTCCCGCTAACTTTCAAGTTCGCAGATGAAGAATTTTCAAAGCTCTGACACGTGAGCCTTATAGTAAAGGATTAAGGTGACGAGGACTTTTGATAGAACGGACAACCCACTACCCGCTTTTTGGCCAATCCCCGGTTGTGGGTCATCTAAACTGTATGGGTGTCATCATCGTCATCATCATAATCTCGTTTCGCAAGAGGGTTTTGAACTCTGTGATGAGTAAGCCCTGAAACGGTCATGATTTATGCGGTTGCTGAAGGCGACCTGGAAGGGAAAGCTCCGCAAACTTGTGCCATTCTTTTTCTTTTTGGCAATTTTTAATTTCGCCGACGAAGAGTTTTTAAGGCGCTAGCATGTGAGCTTTTCTGAATCATGAAGAAGATGACGATCTTCAATATAACAGACCACCCACTACCTGCTTTTCGACCAATACACAGTTTTGGGCGACTTTAAGCTCTATCGGAGTCGTCGTCATCATCTCCTTACACTAGTTTAGTTGGGGTTTCGATGGCCACGATAGCTAAACTCCGACGAACAGTGAGGGTTTGATCCGGATGCTGATAGCGACCGGAGTGTCAGGGTCCCGCACAATTAAGGCAGTATTGTTTGGTAAGTTGCCTGTTCGGCTGGAACTGTTTTGAAGGCGCTGGTATGTGAGCCTTCCTGAATGAGGATGATGACGGGGACCTTAATTATTGTGACAACCCACTACCCGCCTTTGGCCAATTGAGGTTGCAGGTCACGTGAAATTGTATGGATGCCATCATCATGATCTTCTTTGGATTCGCGGGGGGTTTCGATGGCTGCGAATGGCAAGGCCCGCGCAACAATCAGCGTTTGATCCTGTTGCTTGGGCGACAAGAAAGTGAAGGCTCCACAGAGCTATGCCAGTTTTCCTTCCGGGAATTTGCACGTCCGCCAAAGAAGAGTTTTGAAAGCCCCGGTTGTGGCCCCTACTGCAGGATGATGTTGTCGGCGACCTCAGATAGCACAAGCCGCTCACTACCCGTTTTCCGGCCAATTCGCGGTTGTGGGTCATGTAGAGCTGTACAACTGTCGTTGTCATCATCATCCTCTTTTTTTATTCTTGAAGGCTTTGGATGGCTGCGATGGGTAAACCCTGATGGTACGGTAATGGTTTGATGCGGTTGCTGAAGGCTACTGCAGACGAGGGTTGAACACAGTTATTTCTGCCTTATCGGTAATTTGCCCGTTCATCAACGAAACGTTCGGAAGTCGGTGGCGTTTGAGCCCTACCGAAGGATGATGACGATGACATTCAACAAGGTGAACTTGGAGCAGACAATGGTGTCATACAAGGTACTGAGAAGTAGGAATGACAAGATTGCGACGTAGAATCACAAATATTAATCAATACACGCACAGAGTTGGTCTGGCGATCTGTCCTACAGGCTCCGTTTTGCAATGAGGTGGAAACACTCGAAATATTTCTTGCTGGACTGCCGTCGTTTCACTTGTCTCGGACAACGATCTCAAGAAATTGTAATGCGGCCCCAAGTCTGCCAGTTACTTCGACTGTACTGCTCTCATTTGCCACTCTGGCACGCAACAGCTTTATTTTTGTGACCCATATGCCATTCCAGATTATCATGCTGCCGCGGACGTGGGTCGTGATGGCGTTCGAAAGTACTCAGGCTACACTCGACAGTACGTTGGTGCATTGGAGTCAGTGGTCGCATAATCGCATACTGCTCACTGATTCAGTGGATCTCACTCTTGTCCACCAGGGGATCGCTGATCAGCTGTTTCAGACGTCGACTGCGACTCTTAGGATTTTGTTATGCGATAACGCAAGAGAGAACTTCATTCTGAAGTCTTCAAGGACTACAGGGTGATGTTTCACGATTTATAGATACTATACCGCAGCGTAGAGTACAGGCAGAGTCAGATTCATCAGGTATATATAGTCCCAATATCCTACAGCAAGCACCAACATCGTGTTCGAGTGTCTAAGACACTTGGATTCGGTGGTGGGACATCCGTTGATTCTGACACAGGATCACGGGTGGAATTGTGGGATAGTGCCCGGGTTGGCCTGTTCCGTTAGGCCAGGGCCGGAACCCGGCCCGGCTGTGTCTGGCTCCTCACCTCAGAGCCGGCAGTCGGGTGCGGTGGGGGTTTCAATAGCTGCGGTGGGTAAGCTCTGAGGAGCTGTGAGGGGTTGACCCCCGTAGCTGAAGGCGATTGGAAGGTGAGTGTTCCCCACAATTTTACATTTTTTTTCGCTGATTTGCCTCTTCTTCAGCGAAGAGTTTTTTGTTGGTGCTGGCGTCTAAGCCCTCCTGCAGGATGGTGATGACGGCGACCTTCAATAAAAGGGAGTCCCACTACGCGCATTTCGTTCAATCCCCCGTTGTGGGTCGTGTAAAACTGTGTTGGTGTCGTCGATCATTATCATCCTCTGGTTTAATTGAAAATTTCGATGGCGGCGATGTGTAAGACCTGAGCAACGATAACGGTTTCATCCGGTTGCTGAAGGCGACCAGCAGGTGAGAGCTCCGCAAGTTGTACCAGCTTTTTCCCGCTAATTGGCAAGTTGGCAGATGAAGAATTTTCAAAGCGTTTGCACGTGAGCCCATAGGCGGAGAGTTTGCATTTTACCGGAGGGGGCGGGGGCCCAACATGCTCTTCCACATTTCTCTCTCACTCTCCATATATATATATATATATATATATATATATATATATATATATATATATATAGAGAGAGAGAGAGAGAGAGAGAGATAGAGAGAGAGGAGTCCAACTTCCAAATTAAAGAATTTAATGTAACTTTAGTCTCTTAGGTGAGAAAAACTTGGCAGTGGGCTAGTTGGTTAAACATTATCGATGATTTTTGCGCAAACTTTCCAAAAAGTGACTGGGAACAGAGAAAGAGCACACAAACGGCACATGTGAGCGCAAACATGTGCCGTTTGTGTGCTCTTTCTCTGTTCCCAACTTCCCAGTCACTTTTTGTAAAGTTTGCGCAAAAATCATCGATAATCTCTTAGGTGCCCGCGATATCATAATGAAAATCTGTAAGTGGAAGACCCTAGATTTATTTTTTAATTTACACAAAGACATCGATCCACATCGTAACTCTTGGCTCGAAGCGAAATTTTCGTTGACCGCGTCGCGTAAAATCGATTCACGCAATGCGTGGGGCTAGGCTTGACTTTGTTAAAACATGCGCCACACAGGAGACAGTAGGCTAACGCTATCACGGGAAGCTTTAATTATATGCCATGCAGTGAGTTCAATTCAAGATGGCCGAAAGTAATTCTGAGATGGTAGCAAATACCATTTGCTACCACTACACCTTGTGCGAAGCTGCGGTTATGTATCTGGACGAGTAATGGAGTTGCTCATTGGTGGCCGAACTTTTAGTAAAACCCTTTACTGATAAATCAAAACTGCGTACAATCTTTCCTCGGCACTTTTATAAGCAGGCATGTCGAAGGGTACCAATATGTATAGGCAACCAAGAAATTACCCGTTTTTTTATTGGCGAGTAAGTTTGTGCGAAAGCGTTCAGTGGCTGACTGTGTCGAGATTGCTTTGTATTCTCAGTATCATTTTTGTGTTCCCAAAACCATTCACTACAGGGTTCAAGACAATTAGAGCGCAGCTCTTAGGCGTCCGTTCCTGCATTGAGCGGCATCGCCGTTGGCGTCGGCGGCGTAACCAATAGCGCAAACGAGGACGAAAGAGAGCGAACGCGGAGTCTTGCTTGCTTGCTTGATCCTCTTCTAGTGGCTCTTACCCACAAAGGGGGATTGGCCATGAAACCGGCGGTAAACATTACATGGAAATTTAAAATTTAGGCAAAAGTAATTGAATTAATCGGACTACAAGCGAGTATTGAAAATAAAATAAGAATCTTTGGGTTATGTGCCAATAGAATGAGAAAAGAACCGTAATATCGAAAATAATCAATTAGAGAAAAGAATTATAAAATACCAAATTGCAATAGGAAATAACTTAATAAGGAACTCTTCTTGTGTCTCGAAGAAATTCGCAGACAGCTATGCAAACGTTCCTGTTGCTGTGGCCCAGAGAAGACGCCCCAAGGGAAAGAATATTGGCAGAATCTAGAGGAATGTTCAAATTTCTGAATAAATATTCGAAATGTTTTTTCCTGTGACTAGAGAAACGACGGCAATGTATTAAAAAGTGATCAATGTTTTCAGGCTCTTGACATAAAAAGCAAAGAGGGGACGGAACCAGACCAGCCCTGTGTAAATAAAAATTTAGAGGAGGAATACGGCATCGAAGTTTAGTAAGGGACACCTCCAATTTACGAGAGGGACACCATTTATTGTTCCAAGGAAAAGAAAGGTGACCATATTCTTGCTGTGGTAATCTTGCTTTCATGGAATCCTGATGTAATGCGTATTTTCGGAATCTAGATGCAGTAATAAAGTCTGTATCTGGTACAATGTACATTGCAGGACCATCTAGGGACCACCGCGCGAGAACATCCGCCATCTCGTTTAAAAATATGCCACGGTGGCCTGGCACCCATACCAACCGCACAGTGCTTAAGTTTTTAGGAATTAATGACATGAACACATTTGAGGAGGAGGACTCGGGCGGAGAAGCTGAAGTGAGAGCACTACAGACAGATTTCGAATCAGTGACTATTACAGCTGACGACTCATTTGCTGAAAGCTTGCGAAGGGCTAAAAGAATTGCTAAGAGCTCTGCTTCAAATATTGGAGTATAATCCGGTAGTCGCAGTGAGAATGACCAAGATAAAGCCTCTGAGAAAATACCTACTCCCGCTTTCTCTTCACGCATGGATGCATCAGTAGCAATTACGTTAAAAATTCCCAACTGACCTAAATGGTCTTCTAGCAAGCCTTTCAGATATCTAGAGGGAAGAAATTTAGAATTGGATGGGAATATATCATCGAATTCAATTTTTGTCTTAGCCAATGAGTAATCGTTTGAAACAATGTTGCGTATATTCACCTGTAAAGGATCTAGCTGCTCCTGCACAAACAAAACTTGCGGCTTATGTATCCGAGACCATGGCTCATTAAAAAATGATCTCGATTCAGAAATGAATACAAACTGTAAACGTCTTAGAGAAGATACGTAAATTTTTAAATACGTGTTGACCGTAAGAATGCGGAATCTGCAAGTCAGAGTAGGTACTCGGGCTTCTTGATATAGAACACTGTTCGCTGTAAATTTCGGAACTCCTAGACAACTACGAAGAGCCTCGCGCTCTAAAAGAACCAGGGGATTAATTTTGTATGCTGGCCCCCCAGAGAATAACACGCAACCAAATTCTAGAATCGGGCGAACATACATACGGTAAATCATAAGGAGATTGTCCCTGCGTAACCCAGTGGGGTGACGACCAAGTTTACGAAGCATTCCAATATTTCGAGTTGCCTTCGATTTAATATGCTCAATGTGATGTAGCCAAGTTAGTTTTTCGTCATAAAACACCCCCAAATACTTAACGCAGTCTTTTTGGGGAATTATTTCTTGACGGTACTGTAGTGAAATGCTAATTGGAGCATTCAAAGGAAAAACAATAACGGAACATTTACTGACGTTTAGTGTCATTCGTATCTGTTCAAACCATAACTCTAAAGTTCCTAAATATGATTGTAGTGTAGCATGCAATGACTGAATATCACACGCAGAAGAGAAAAACGCGATGTCATCTGCATATACATACAGATGAACGTTAGTCTTCATAGGAACTGAACTTAATAGAACATTAAATAAAACAGGAGAAAGAACGGAACCTTGAGGGACTCCTCTGGACTGACTATATTTTGGGGAAGATAAGCCACGCTGGGAACAGTAAAATTTTCTATCCTTTAAAAACTCATACAGCCAATTAATAATATATTGCGGGAAGTTCAAGTTTGTTAGACAGTTGAGCAAGGTAGCATGTTCTACACTGTCGTATGCCTTAGCCAAATCTAATGTTACCAATGCTGAATATTGCCGCCTGTGCCGAGCAAGCTTAATCCGTCCCTCTAAATCTACATGTGCAAACCATATAGAATATCCTGGTCTAAAGCCTATCTGACATGGGCTCAGAATTGAGTTAGCTGCTATAAATTTGTTTATCCTATTGTACACAACTCTTTCAATTAATTTAATAACATGTGAAGTTAGTGCGATAGGTCTGATATTATCAATATGTACACCTCCTCCTTGTTTTTTGAGCAGTGGAATTATTTTTGCAGTTCTCCAATCTGGAGGAACCCAGCCATTCTTGAGTGAGTAATTGACAAGATTGAGAAGGTCCTGAGAAGACACCTCAAATAGCAATTTTAACATACCTGTTGAAATGCCATCTGGCCCTGGAGCTGAATTGGGAAGAGTGTGAACAACACTTGCAAGTTCTTCTATAGCTACTCGCTCGAAATCATTCACACAAGAAGGTTTGGGGAAAACGGATTGCAGTTGAGAGGTGAAGCGCTTTTGTAAGCCTAGTGCGATGCCATCTAATAAGTCAGCCAATTCTGATGGAGAGAGAACAACGGATTCAATGTTTATGGGCGAAGGGATAATTTTGCGCGACCTAAGAAATCGAAAAAGGGCTTTCTTGTTCCTACTCTTTGAGAGAAAAGCATAACGGTTTTCATCATACTTAGCTTTCACCATGGAAACAGTTCTCTTAAACATCGCTTTGGCGAATTTATAGTTACTCCAATTAGTAGGGCACTGGTTGTGGAGAAGTTTTTTCCATGCGGCCTTTCTACGCCTGTACTCTCGTTCACACTCTGAATCCCACCAACCACTCACAGGTCTTTCTTTTGCTGAGGTTACCGTAAACTGCGATTTCTTCATAGAGCATTTTAAAACCGAACACAGACTCATAGCTTTCATACCACTATCGGAATTGGTCAGAGAGGACAAAGCTGACTGTAGGCAAGTTTTAAATTTGGAATAGTTAACAAAACTGTGAGTTGGGATATCCAATGGGACCAAGGAGTAATTAATATCAATCACTATTGGGCAGTGATCACTATTAGTTGCAGTATTCGCTACAGACCAAGAAGAGATAAGAAGGGTTGAGCTAGCGAATGATAAGTCTAAAACAGATCTTGAAGTACCTCTTGCAAAAGTAGGAACTTTGGAATTGAGACATGTATAGTTGTTTTTACAGATCCAGTTCCACAAAATTTTTCCTGATGCGTCTGTGCGATACCCCCAAGATACGTGGTGCGAATTAAAGTCACCCGCTAATAACGTATTCGGTCTACAGAGACTCTGAGCGGAGTCAAGAATACGTTCATCTTTTACGCCAATCGGAAAGTAGCTGTTCACAAGAGTGATTGGACCCGATCCTGGAGTTTCAATTTCTAATACTAAAACTTCGTGATCACTTGACATTGTCTGGAAAACAACTTTCGCTCTATGACAAAATTTTGATGCGATGAAAAACGCTATTCCTCCACCTCGTGAATTCCTGTCTAGCCGGAAACATTTATAATTTGGTAGATGAAACGTTTGACCTGAAGACAACCAAGTTTCTTGTAATAAAATAACGTCCGGAGAATTCTGAGAAATAAGGTATAATAAATCGGTGACAGCAGAAAGTATAGAACGGCAATTCCACTGAAGGACTCTAAGACACCCTATTGTGATGACAGACAAGCAGTCGCAACTGCTTGATCCAAAATACTATCTTTTAAAAAATCATTTCTGGTCAAAGACTCCTTCACACTTTTCTTGGATTTAGGAGAAGAACTGTGCTTCTTGTGAGTTGGAGATATGGTGCGTTTAAGCATCCGGGCATCCATGTCTACATCCTGAATACTCTGAGAGCCGGAATCGGACAGACATTCTTGATCAGACATTCGTGAGTTAGAAGCTTGCTTGACATTAATACTAGAAATACCTGATAGAGACCCAAGTGAAGACTTATTTAGTACCAAAGGATTCTGAACGCTCTTGGCTAACTGCTCCGAAATGCCAGATAACTGCGCCGAAATCACTTGAGCCAATGTCTCTGATATGTTCAGCAGAAGTTTTTCTAGGGACTTTTCCACTACTTTCTCAACAATAGAAGAAATTGACTGAGTAAGTGATGCATCCATATTGAAAGACTGACGGGCTGTAACGCCTGCATATCCTTGTGTTCTACTCTGAACCTCGGCAAGAGCTTCTCTGCGCGAGCATCGCCTTCTCTCAATGATGTCAAGGACCTGCATTTCTTTAGCCTTCGCAGGACAATCGGAGTGATCCGCTGTGCAAGTGGCTTGGCATAAGCAGCAGGATTCAGTAGTTGAGATACAATCATCAGCACTGTGTTCAGCCCCACATTTACGACATCGTACATTTGATCGACAACCGTTCGCACTATGACCATAGCGCCAGCATTTACCACATTGGAGAGGTCGAGGAGCAAGGGGTTCAACTCTGTAGATTAATGGCCATGCTTTAATTTCTGATGGACGCGATGTCCCTGCAAATGTGGCGATAACTGACTCGGTTGGAATCCTAACATTGTTCACTTGCCTGTTACACCGATAAACGGAAACTGCACCTGCCTCTGAAAAAACATCCAAGATTTCCGCCGGGCTAAGGCTGGCGTCGACTCCACGGATTAGGCCTTTGCTGCAAGCAAGGTGGGGTGGAATGAAACAGCTCACCGGTAGTGAAGCAAAAGACGAGCACTTTAGAAGGTCCTGAAGACAGGCCTGCTCTGGGGAGCAGCAGAGAATGCCGCCACGTCCGAACTGTCGGACCTCAGTGATCTGCAGATAAAGAGGGGTCACCTTGTGAAGCTCAGATTGGATGGCCTTGGGGTTCTTCATGCGA
Organism: Rhipicephalus sanguineus; assembly: GCF_013339695.2. Classification (NCBI taxonomy): domain Eukaryota; kingdom Metazoa; phylum Arthropoda; class Arachnida; order Ixodida; family Ixodidae; genus Rhipicephalus; species Rhipicephalus sanguineus. The sequence continues at coordinate 81,964,183 of NC_051179.1, read as the reverse complement.
ATAACTCCACCATTCGTAGGAACCAGAGCAACAGGAACGGCACTGATGCCTCCACGCAAGAAGAGGTCCAATGGTACATACTGAGAGGGGATTGAAGCAGACCAGAGGGAAGCCCTCTGGCCCGGAGATGAGACAGACATCAAAAAAGGAAAGAAATCACACTTAAAAGCGTTATCAGATTATACTGGAAATTAAACAGATAAAAAGAACAGTAACCGCCGGTATCAAGACCAAAGAAAATTCCCGCAAGTGGCTTCACCACAAGAAGAGGACAGCAGCAGCAGTCGAACTGTCGATATCACGAGATACTGGCCTATAACCTCGCTTTCTTCCTCTGTCGCGCGCGCTGGCCCCTCGGTCGGAGCTCGTGCGCATGCAGGGCTGGCACGTGCACTGCGGCTGGCTTCGCTTGTCGGAACGGGGCTGTGGGCGTTTCACTTGGTTCGCGACAGCTGCAATGCACAGAGTATATAGTGTGCGTAGCACTAGAGCGCTGGCAGTTTCTGTCGCAATATGTAACGAATGTTACATTGCTCACAACTGCGGATAGTCAAAACTTCAAACACAGCTGGCGTTGCCCGAGCTGGCTACGCTCAACGAATTAGGCAGTATCGTAATCGCCGGCGATTTTTTTAATTTGTCATAGCTTAAGTCGTCGCTTCAGTTGTTCATCAGCACAACATATTCTGCACGTGAAAATCCGTTTGAGGGGAATTTTTCCATTGAATGTTTGACTTGTCACTGGCCCATGTGCCGAACTTTAAATGGCTGAAATGAAAAAGAAGCGGGCATAAACAGCCTCCTGTGAAATAGCTGCCAGGCAGGACGACCCGCGGACCTAAGCCAAGCTCTTAAAAAATACCCTGGGCCGGCGCCAGGGGGGGCTCTGCCCCCCCATGAGGCAGTCCGGGGGGGGCCCAAGCCCCCCAGCCCCCCCGTACTCTCCGCCTATGCGTGAGCCTTACTACAAGATGAAGGTGACGACGACTTTTGCTAGAGCGGACAACCCACTAACCGCTTTTCCGCCAATCCCCGGTTTTGGGTCATCTAAAACTGTATGGGTGTCATCGTCGGCATCATCATCTTCTCGTTTCACTAGAGGATTTTGATGGCGGCGATGGGTTAGCCCTGAGCCATTATTAGGTTTGATCCGGTTTCTAAAGTTGACGGCTCCCTGAAGTTATACTAATTTTTTTCGCTAATTTGTAAGTTCGCCGACGAAGAGTTTTCAACGCGCTGGCACGTGCGCCTTACTGAAGGATGAAGGTGACGACGACTTTTGATGGGACGGAGAACCCACTATCCGCTTTTCCGTGAATGCCCGATTTTGGGTTTTGCTGGGGATATTGATGGCTGCGATGGGCAAGCCATGATGAACGATGTGGATTTGATCGGGTTGCTGAAGGCGAACGAAATGTAGAAAGTCCGCAAATTTATGCTACTTTCTTTTCGTACTTTGCCTGTTCGTCGACGAAGAGTTTTGAAGGCACGAGCATGTCAGCGTATACTGACGGATGATGATGACGCCGACCCTCAATTCAACGGACCACCCACTGCCCGCGATTCGGCCAGTCAACTGTTGTGAGTAAACTGCGTATGTGCAATTGTCATCGTCATCCTCTGATGTCGTTGTGGGGATTCAGTGGTGGTGGTGAGTAAGTCTTGAGGATCGATGATGGGTTACTCATCGCAGTGTAGTCAATGAAGTTTTTGGGCTGCGGTTAATAATACAGCATCTGAAAAAGGCGCAACACGCCTCAGATTCACAAATTATGGTGCGTAGATTGTTAACTCCAGTTGCTGCAAGTCGAACGCCTGTTTTACAGCGACACCGTTATATCGCAGGCGGCTAGTTTACGGCTACTTCATTCACCACTGTACTTACAGTCGCAGCTCTGTTGTCCGCGGTGTCCCCTTCGATCCTCGGACTTGTGCGAGGCCCAGATAGAGCGAGTCGTTGCGGAGCAGTGCAGCAAGTCCGAGGAGCGTCAGATTAGAATAAGGTAATGCTGAAAACATTCTAAAGAAAATTTAAAAAATGTACTTTCTTTCTTGTATACTGCGCCATAAATATATTATCAATTAGAAATATTTATTTTATTGTATTTGTGTTTTTGTATAATTGCGTAAATGTCACTCGTTTCGTTCAATGTGTATTTTTCATTCTGTTTCGTACTCAGTCTTTTGATCTAATATCTTCCTGGTTTCAGGCTTTTACATATTTTTTTCTATTTTACCTTGCTATGGGTAACTGGCTTTATTGTACTGTTATAATTTAAAGTGCATGTTCCAGTTATTCTTTCTGCTGCTCGAAATTCGCTTTTGTGCTTTTGTTTTCCTCAAAAAAAAAAGAAAGAAAAATCTCCGTATTGTTGTGTTGCACTACATCTGAGAAAATATATGGGTGCAGGGACTCTAGCCAGACAGAGATAAACTGCCTTTATTCTCTTCAACCTAAACAAAAAATTGTCTGAATAAAGTGAATTGAATTGAATTGAATTGAATTCAGAAGCAGTCGTCATCGAGGTAACTTAGCGAATTGAAGCCATGGCAGGTTTCCTACGTGTCACAGCTGCTTGAATGAGTGCATCGTCGCTCGACTCGAAAATCAGCATAGAGATCTGTAGCAGCATCGCCGTCGATGAGGAACACAACGGCGGTAGACACCTGCGCGCCAACGCAGTTCCATTGCTCGCCTGCTCTTGGGGTAGTGGCCAAGAATTGAGTAGCTGTTTTTCGTTTTTTTTTGTATTTTCATCGCTGTTCAAAGCGCAATAGTTGTTTGACAAGTGCATTTTAGTGCAGTTCAGGCCCGACAGGATGCCCTTTTCTTCAGCAGGACCAGGGGCTTTCCTCTGGTCGGATTCCATTGCTCCCCAGGAGTTTGCCAGTGGATCTTTTCTTGCGCAACGGCATCTCTTCCGTTCCTGTGGCTCTCGTCCCTACCAATGACGGCGTCATTCGGATGAAGAACCCGAAAGCGATGCAGACGGAATTGCGGTCGGTGACGGCCCATTTCCAGAGCATCACTGAAGTTCGTCAGTTGGGCAGAGGGGGTATACTCTGCTTTTCCCCAGACCAGTCCTGTGTGCAAGACCTTCTAAAGTGTTCGATGTTCGCATCCAATTCGGTGAGCGCATTCATTCCACCACACTTAGCATGCACCAAAGGTCTAGTCCGTGGCGTAGATGTGAACATGACACTATCTGAAATACTAGAATTGTTCTCTCCAGCAGGTGTTATTTCAGTTTATCGGTGTGGACGTGTGGTAGATAAGAACAAAATACCTACTGAGACTGTCATAGTAACATTTGCAGGGTCAGTTCGGCCATCAGAAATTAAGGCATGGCCTCTAATTTACAAGGTAGAACACATTTCCCCTCGTCCTCTCCAATGCCTAAAGTGCTGGCGTTATGGGCACACCATAAAAGGTTGTAGGTCTGCTGTCAGGTGTCGAGTATGTGGGGAGGATCACAATTCTAGTGACTGTCAAAGTAAAGAAGAAAAGTGTTGCCTCTGTAACGAAGCTCATGCTGCAGACTGTTCAAGTTGTGCCGCAAAGGCACGTGAGCTTCAAATTCTCGAAATAGTAGAACGAAGACGTTGTTCTCGCAGAGAAGCAATAGCTGAATTACAGACGAGATCACAAGGTTACGCTGGTGTTACTGCCCGCCATATGCCATCAATGTAAGGGTCTCTATCCGCTGCTATAGCTGAAGCGATCGACAAGGCGATGGAACGTCTTGCTGGAAAACTTTGCGAGTCTCCGGCCCAAATCATCATTAACCAGATGGCACAGATATTTAGCACAGCAGAAAATGTTAACTTAACACCTCAAAACAGTGACAGTTCACGACCATCAAAGGAGGAGGTGTCAGTTATCTCATCTCAGGATGCTCAGTCTGCAGGTACATTCACCGTTGTCAGACAGTATCAAGGTGAAGATATCATAGATGATGTGCAGGACTCAGATGAGATGGAGATGGATCCACGATCGTTAAAACGCTCAAGATCCCTTTTGACTAAAAATGGCACTTCGCCAACCCACTCAAAGACCAAGAAGTACCAGAAGGATAGCCTGACTAAAAGCGCTTTCTTAAAAGAAAGCATTTTAAGCAAGGCAGTTACAGAGTCTGTTTTATCAAAACCATAGGTTCACTCAAAATTCTTCACTGGAATTGCCTATCAATTCACTCAGCAGTAACTGATTTGGTGAACTTGGCATCGAAATTCACCCCAGATATCATTGCACTACAAGAAACCTGGCTTTCAATGCATCAGCCTTTTCAATTAACTAGATTCAGATCTTTCCGGCTAGACCGACCATGGAAATGCGGAGGTCTAGCGTTCTTTATCAATATTAGAATAAGTCTCAAGGCAAAAATTGCATATAAGCATATGTCACCTGAAAGCGAAATTTTTGCATTAGAAATAACTTTGCCAGGCTGCCTGCCTTTGTTGTTGATAAATGCATACTTTCCTACAGGGGTACAAGATACTGGCAGTTTGGACTCCGCATTTACATCTTCGTGTAAAGATGAAATTCTGGTGGGAGATTTCAACTCGCATCATACGTGTTGGGGCTTTCGAACAGATAGCTGTGGCAAACGATTGTGGGATTGGACAGTAGATAACAGCCTCTCTTGCCTTAATTATAGAACGCCTACTTTTATTCGTGCGCGATCCCGTTCAGCCTTGGATTTAAGCTTTGTGAGTTCGTCTCTCACTAGTTTGTCATGGGCAGCCATGGACTGTGCCACCAACAGCGATCATTTGCCAGTAATATTCCAGATTGTTTGTCCAGTTACTTCATCATGTTCTCAGACTCGAGTATTTATAAATTACGGCAAATTTAAAACAGATCTAGAAAATGCGTTGACCACTCATTCGGACGAGCGAGAAGATATAAAAGCTATGAGGCTATGTGCATTGATTAAAAGAACGTACAAAAAAGCAGAATTTGTTGTTGAGTCTACAACGTCCACTTTCGGTAGTTCTTGGTGGAATTCAGATTGTACACGGGATTACCGACGACGACAGGCAGCTTGGAAGAAGCTTATGTATAACCAGTCCCCCCCAAAATTGGTCCGATTACAAATTTTACGCTGCAATATTTAAACGCACAGTTTCTTTAGCTAAAGAAGCATATGATAGGAAACACTATGATTATCTATCGAAACCTTAGAACAAAAAATCGCTGTTTAGGTTTATGAGATGGATTGAATTGGATTGGAAAAACTTTAATAAGGTTTATGAGATCACAAAAAATTTTACCATCACCAATTAATATAGATTGTGGAATATAGATTGCAGTGTCCTTTAAGTCTTAGGAAGCGATGTGGTTGCCTTGGTGATATGGGCGTTTCCTTACACGCGATATGCGTTCCCCTGCTTCAGCCTAATGCTGTAATGCATCCACTAACGATAAGCTGCGGTTTGGTCAACGTGTCGATGATATAGACGTTTCGAACGAGTGGCTCGTCAGTGACGCGATTGCCACATAACTTGATCTCTTTACGCGGTTAACACGTGTAGCCGATCACGCGAGTGTAGTTCCGCTCGATTTTGGGCATTTTCTTCAGAAACGACAAATTAATCTCGTACATTTCGTGGTCCGCAGGCCAGTTGTCTGGAACCTTGGCTCACCTGTCAGAAACCAACGACCAACAAATGCTGATACCTCAGGGCAAGGAAGCGTTTGCTTTATAAAAGTGAATTCGCATGGTCTACGTTTTTTGGAGAATGATCGAAGGAAGCTGCATCCAGCTTCAAACGCGGCCCTTTGACTAAAAGAACACCCATATACCTGTACCATATGCCTGTACATTCGCCTTTATTTTGGCGGCCATAGATATGAGCGCACAAGAAGAAAAAGAAACAAAGAAAATTTCCATCTTGAAGTCATATACCAACAAGCTTTATAGTTCAGGCTCTTGTGAAGTACTGCAATCACAATAAAAGTTTCCGAGTCGTCAGATAATTAAAAGCCGATGAAGCCGCTGAATATTACGAGGTATTCGATTAAGAGGTCTGAGAGTTCTCTTTGGTTGAAATACCGTTCTATTGAGGTCGGAGCGTTTAGAGCAACGTATCGAGCTGCCGAAGCTTGTTTTGTCTGTGTATACGAAATACTCGGCGATCAGCAAGTGCACGCAAAACAACTACGAAACCGTCAATGTCGCCCCCCTCTGAAATATCCAACGATAATATCTGGGGTTTTACGTGCCATAACCACGATGCCATTATGAGGCATGCAGTAGTGGAGGGCTCCGGAAATTTAGATTACTTGGTGCTCTTTAAAGTGCACTGACATAGCAGAGTACACGGGTCTCTAGCGTATACGTGTATCGCCTCCATCGAAATGCAACCACCGCGGCCGGGATCGAGCCCCACACTATAGGTTCAGCAGCCGAGAACCGTAACCACTGTAGCACCGCGGCGGACAGTCTAAGAAGAAAACGCACTCTTGCGAGTACGTCACCGAGATTTGCATTTATTGCGTGAGAGCCCTCCTTATGCGTTCCCCACTTATAAGATACGAATCTCGAATCGTTCTCTCCGAAGATGCATAGGCGTCGATACGTGCATTGCTCTATATCTACTTTATGTGACATCTCCCACTATAACGGAGCCAGGCACTACAGACCATTTGACATTGACTTAGCCGATTAGCTGAAGTTCGGAAGGTCAAGAGACGATCGCTCACAGAAGCCTCATCGTTTGGTGGACAGACGATGAAAGGTTTCCAGTGGGGTATAAAATGATCAATTGATCGTCGGGAAACGTCGAAAGGCGGTTCCTTTTTCTTCCATCAGCGTTGACTTATTGAAGCGGGAAACGACGCGGCTCCATCAAGAGCCGCTTCCTGTACGACACAAGTGCATTTGGCGCGCCGGTCAAATCGATCCGCTATTTCTGTACGATCCACAGGGGAAAAGGACACGCGGCCAGCGGAGTCTTCGCAATAACGCATCGGAGCATGCAGTTGGCCGTCACTTTCCATTGCGCAGGAAAATGCATATATCAAAACGGACCTTCGCAATCTTCGCTCATTGCATTACACGAAATTCGACTCCCTGAGCGCGCATCAGTAATGCTTGATGCGTTCTCGAGAACTGTGTGGTACCCGCTTCGGCGACTTGGTGGGCCATTGCGTTTGCGTTTATAAATGCACGAGGGCCCGGGTTCGATACCTGGACACGGTGAACGCATCACGATAGGCAGGGGCGTAGCCAGACATTTTTTTTGTGGGGGAGGGGCGGGGGGGGGGGGTTAATGACCCTTTATGTCCTCGCGGTGTTTTAATGACCCATTTCTTGTGTGTGTTTGTATGGGCGCGTGTATACTATACGTACACAAAACTGAAAAAACTTCGGGGGGGGGGGGGGGGGTTAAACCTTCCCTCCTGGCTACGCCAGTGTCGACGGGGATGAAATGTCAGAACGCCCGTCTACTCTTAGATTTAGGTTTGAGTTACGTGAAGCGCACTGTATAGTCACACACTGTAACGAGTGCTTCACACTCGCCGCTTAGGCTACGGGTGGCGCTAACATCCCCAGGTATTAAGCACACGTAAATACCCTACAAAAAGTGAATGGGAGGGGGGGAGGGGCATACTCCATTGTAGCTCAAATGGTAGAGCATCGGACGCGCAGTTCGAAGGTTGTGGGTTCAGATCCCACCTGCGGGAAGGGTGATTTTTCGTCCACTTTAATTCCTTTCAAGTTAAGTGAGAATCATTACAATAAAGTCAAGAAATCTCCAAATAATGTCCCCCATGCCTTCCTTGGCTTAATTGTCCGTCAGTTTCATTAGTTGCGTATAGTAGAGAAAACGAGTCACTCGAACAACTCCCCTGTATTGTCTGGCACACAACAAGCATGAAGCAACGGTCACTACCGAAAAACTGACAACTGTGCGGCGTTAGTTTGGCGAGTCTCTCTTGTCGGAATTAAAAGCTACAATCTGACATAATCTCCAATAGGATTCTGTCTGTATGTAACAGCAGCATTTAACCGATTATTCTAGATTGCAGCAGAACCGTGAGGCTGACGTCACGATGTCCCAGCCACGTACCGAAGCGCCAGTGGCGCCGGGCACCTTCGCGATCGCAGGGTGGACACCTCCTACTTTCACGACTATCTTTGTTCACTCCATCCGCCATCATTACCCTTTATCATTTAGTTTATACACCTCAACTTAAAACAAAGAAACTACAGACAACGTCCCCTTTACTTAAGTTCCTGACTTCATTATCTGTTGGCCACATCTGGTGCCATATAACCTGAAACACTCCCGTTTTCTTGCGCACAGTATACTAAAGCTGTCTCTGTTCTAAAGCTACACTTGCACAGTGGCGTAAATCACAATGGGGTCAGGGGGGTCCTGAGCCCCTTGTATTCAGGCTGGGGGGGACAGCCCTTGCAGGTGTCCCCCCTTGAGATTTGCCTTTCAAGCAGCATATTTGAAATGATTGACTGTTAAGCATGGCGCACACTCCTTAAAATCAACTCTGAAATCTGAAGTCTCTCCAATAAATGGAAACGAAGTACAAGAGTGAAAGCTGTCTTTGGTTTCAAAAGGCACTGTATAGAGGTCGTGCTTACTGCTACGGGTGGCTTCTGGCGTGCCGCAGAGGTTTATTATGCGGGACTTTGAAGCGCACAGTAAAGGATCCCCAATCATCTACGATTATTTATTGATGTCGACGATCTGTGGAAGACATTGACAATGAAGTATGAATGCGATTGCTCGAGTACAACTGTGTCATTAAAAAAAAAGAAAATACTGGTGAAAATAAACACGCTTTACAAGAAATATTCCAGGGGTAAATCTTGGAAGGCTAGCAGTATACACGATTAGAGATGAAGTTAAAGAAAGGCTGTTCCTTTGCGTATAACAACAACAACAACAACAACAACAACAACAACAACAACAACAACAACAACAACAACAACAACAACAACAACAACAAAAGTGCCAGCATTTTCATTTCACGGTTTAACCCAAATGAGATATTAGCTACTGACTTTGCAAACTATGGGCTGCCCAGGCCCGGGCTCTTTTTGTTTTTAATTTACTTGAAAACATGATTTTAATTTTTATATAATTAAAAATAAAAGGCATACTTATAAAAAACAAAATGGCCGCCATGGCATCAAGGTGCGTGTCCCCCTTTGAGATTTTTCCGGATTTATGCATACCCAGCTTCGAACACCTCTGGCTATAGATTTATGTCGCATTATGCGTTTCAGATCAGTTGCTCTGGAGCATGCATTCAGGTAAAGTGAACTTACTGGTTTGTTTCTTTTCTTTTTCTTTTCCGCAGCAACATTTTTCTGGCTTTTTGCTTTTGTTCACTGTCATGTGTTATTACGACATCCGCCGCTGTTCTCGACGGTTGCACATATTTTTTGCAGTTTGTGACCAAGGGTACAGTTTTGAGAAATTATATTTTAGGGCCTTCGTCTGTAATTAGATTTCGCGATATCCCACGTTACAGCGATCGAACACATGTTGCTTTCGTAAAGCCCGCGTGCGCGAGGCGGTCGTCGAGGGGGCGGGATAGTTCGTGGTTTGGTTCTCAGATGGCGCCCCAGGTCTGCCTATGTTCCGCAAGATTTTGGCGGAGCAAGAGGGAATTCAGCCGGACGCATACCTGGGCGAGTAAATCGTTCGTCGCGGCTTGCCCTGACCGGTCGCTTAATTTCAGGCCTTGCGTATACACCACACTACGGTTAAAATTAGGATGACGCTGGATGGAGTACAGCGTCAGCCAGAGGCTTCAGTCAGTCCTCTATATAATATAAAGCCCTCGCCCTAAACTGGAAGGAATATTATATAGTATATCCGCGTTTTAATCAAGCCTACGGAATCTACAATTATGAAGGCGAAAGCCTTATGAAACGCGTAAGGCGACCGTCCTAAAGGGTCCTAAAGAAGCACGTCATCACAGATAACGTAATCTTGAAGGCACAGATCACCATGTTCTGCGACGTCACTGTCACGTGACTTCCCGTTATGACGTCATCACATGACATGGTCACATGGTCGCTTGGTCAACGGTGGCCCGATCCCAGGGGAAGTGCTACACCACGCGAGGAGCGGAAAGCTTCATGGGGTGCGGGGCCGGCCTTTGTGCGCCCATATTGGCGTCGAACTGTTGACGGTGAGGGACCCTTACCAGCTTTGGGCATTGCCAACGCACAAGAGTGGCGCCTGCGTTGCGCGCAAACGGACGAACTTTATTATGCTGTGCCTCGCGCCCTTCAATTTGCAGAAACCGTGCTTCCAGTGAAAGGCCATACGCACACATGCCTACCTCACAGGCACTCCTTCGAACATCCGCGGCTCTTCAGCATGATACGGGCGCGTTCCGAATGCGAGCCATGGGACCCGTTCATAGTAAGTTGTATGCGTCTACTATAGTGTTGTAGTTGTCATCCCGCAAAACCGGTGTGCCTTGAACTGTAATGGCCCATCATACAGTCTCTGTACTAGAAGTTACCACTGAAACTGCGATGTTCCGCAGGTCCGCGGAAGGCGATGCATCATCCCGATATGAGCACCACTTTATAAACTCATCTATTCCTCGGGATTGTATGCCTGTCTCCTATATGGCGTGTGTGTCAAAGTTGAGGTCCAGACTTGTTGGATGACACCCGACTGCGGGCACATATCCACTTCATCACGTTCAATATTAAGAAAAAGGAAGGCTGGCACGGCACATGCCTGTCACAGGTTTATTGTTGATGGTGGAAGAGAGGATAAAAGCTAGAGAACAACACAGCTTGCCCAACGCCCCTCCACCCCCGCCCCCTTAGCCCGCTTTACTGGATAATGTAGTGGCATATAATATGCGAAGAGATCTTACAATGCACTGCGGAAATGCTGAAAAAAAGGCGGTGGGTTACGTGTAAATGAAAACAAAAATATAAGAAATACAGGTGCTTTTGAACTAGGGTCATCGCAGAAATATAACCATTCATTTCGCATTGGACAAAAAAAAAAAAAGACTTCAAGACATTCAGCTTTATTTAGCGTGAGCATCACGCTGCACATCATGTATCATGCTAACACCTTGCTATATATGTTCACATTACAATGCACGGGATCGAATCCCGGCCGCGGCGGCTGCATTTTCGATGAAGGCGAAAATGTTTGAGGCCCGTGTACTTAGATTTAGGTGCACGTTAAAGAACCCCAGGTGGTCGAAATTTTCGGAGCCCTTCACTACGGCGTCTCTCATAATCATATCTTGGTTTTGGGACGTTAAACCCCAGATATTATTATTATTATTATTATTACAATGCATAATAAACAAGAATACAATAAAACAAGGAAGACACTGCAAGATCAAAAGCAGCTTTTAGTTTTAAAACACCATGTACATGGTGTTGTACATGTTGTACATGGTACACCATGTTGTACATGGTGGTAAGCGTTGCTGCTAGAATGCGCCAAGGATTGCATCGCCCCGGTCCTCTCCTCGGCGCGGCGTTTCGGGTCACAGAAAACTTGAGAAGGCAGGACGCTCGTCTGAACGAATCTGCAACACCGACCGCGACACGTGCCCGTGGGATTCTTGATTCGATCGCAGACCAGAATATAAGCCCTGCACACAAGCACGGAAACACCCCTCAAAAATTGACCGCGCACCTATAGCTGTATACATACATACACAGCCCAAAGGGCGCCAGTTCGATCATGTACGCACACAAACTGCCGCTTCCCAGCAGGTCCTCGAGAGATGGATAATGGCCCCATCTACGGTGCCGCAAGCAAATCGCGCCGACGTCTTCCAGAGGTCGGCTTCTGCCGCGCCCTGTCGCATCTCGTTCTGTTATACTGCATGGAGCACACGAGGAGCAAACGATCGACCATGGAGGGGAGACCTTTCTCCTCGTGTTTGTCCAACCGCGGCGGCTTCACACGTCCGTGCGGGTCGACATTCATCCGGGTTATCAGATCCCGGAGCCGCTTTAAAATATTGGACCCGATAAGGGTAGGAGACCTCGCGAGGGGGCGCCCTGATCGTCGACGGGGGCAGGCATGCAGGGACCGAGTGAGACGGTCATCGTGACTCCGACGGAGAAAGAGAGCTTGATGTACGAAGCGCCCCTGTCGGGGAAAAAAAAAAAGCGTCCCATGTAGCGTCTCTTTCCATTTCGCGACTTTTGCTCCTGCTACATACGACCGCAGCTTCAGGCAGAGTGAGGTGTTTTTACGACTGCCCGGGACCCGACAAGTGCGGCCATGATTCATCAGCGCGACGTGACTTGCCTGCCAGTTGACGCGCCTTCGAGGAGGACGTGGCATGCGAGTCGCGCAGTACCGCGCGAAGACTGTTGATGACTGTCGAGTTAAGGCCAGACGTGTCACCACGGCGCCACTACATATATTCTTCGTCGTTCGCTAGGAGCCGCATTGCGTGCGTGCCTCCATAAAAAGTGAATTGTGTATACACGTATATATATGCAGTCGGGCTGCGGGTATACTGAGCCAGTGCTGCTCGGGATACCGATCTTCGCAGTTGCACGCGGAACGACGTAGAGGTCGTGTATTTGTTTGGGCGGTGCTTCGGCGATGCAACGAGCAGGTGCCGGTGCTTCTTTCGGTTATAGACACGGTATCGTTGTCGAATCAGGCTCTATACGGCATTCTATACGCCAGCCTTGTAGATAACCATGATAGCGCTGCGAGCTTCTCCCGACACCAGCACAGTATATGTAGATTACATTCTTTTATTTTCGCACCCGCGTTTAGGGCAAGCACAAATATATAATCTTGACCCGCAGTTATCACCTGTCGGCGCTGGAGTGTGGGTTTGGTTACGTCGCTGCTTACAACGAGCGACAACTGGCAAGCGTGCGATAAGGATAGGGCGGACGACGTATCACGTTAAGTTCCGCCTGACCAGCAGCAACTGGCCAAAGAAGGCTGCCCTCTACAAGCGATCGTTTACGGTGTTTAACCTCCCAAAGCGGTTCGGGCTATGAGGGACGCTGTAGAGGAGGGCTCTGGGTAATTTTGAACCACCTGGGGTTCTTTAACGTGCAGTGATATCGCGCAGTATACACGGTCCGCAATATATAGCATTTCGCCTACGTCGAAATGCGACCGGAATCGAACTCGCGTATTTCGGGTCAGTAGTCGAGCACCTTAATCACTGAGCCGTCGCAGCGGCCACACCCTGCAAGCGACCGGGATGCTGTTGCATCTGTCTGCGAATGAAATGAAACTGCATCCCGAACGCCAAGAGGCGCGCGTATTCTCTTTGAGTTAGGTGCCTAGCTTTGCTCAGAAAAAAGTCTGAGCCAAAAGCTCAGGTTTCCGTATTCAAGCGCGACCGTGTGTTTCCGCTTACGGTTGGGCATATGCGCCGCTCTCGTGGGCCTCGCGGGCACTCGTGAATTGTGATAAGCGATCGCAGGCGTCACCGGGCATAATTTTCAATTTCACTTGCTCCGCTCGCCAAACTCACGAACGAATAACGTCGCCAACGAGATAAGGCGCCACGCATATATATCCGATGTATGCGTCGCTTTTTCGTCTCGTCGACTCGCGCTATTAGATCACTGTGACACAGAACCAAGTAGCCCACTATCAAGCCTTAACGTGTCCTGCGCTGCTGTCTGCTGGAGAAAGCTTCGGCGCATGAATGCAATGGGGTCAATTGGTAAGCTTTTGCTGCGTTACTGCATCCTTATTTTCCTAATAAGCCTCATATTACATATAATATTGGCACAACAGCGATGACACTGATTTTATAGATGATGCGTACACCACATACCCACGTGTTTAACGCAAGGCATTCGTGTTAGAAGACGCAGGGTCACTCAAGTGCTTCGACGGTTCCTATGCAAGCAGAGTCTGGATGGACCGTAAACGCTTGTGATGCTGTTTTCGGGTGGCCGTGAATTTGACTGTCCTTCCGCTCGAGCGATGTCAGTGCCTCCATGCACCAACAGCCAGCGCTCAAAAGGCATGCTGCACGCGTGTATTCGCAGGATTGGTATGTCGTTTGAAAGCTTCGTGATATGCGTATTCAGTGCTCACGGTTTGAAACGCTGTAATTTAGGGCAAAATAATGCACATATGCTTTCGTTCCCGCCGTTTTAAGTTCATGTTAACAGCGTAGTTTCGACTCGAACATCTACATCAGAGCAATCATTACATGTAGCGGTCATATTCGTAGCGGTATTACACGGTAACCTCTAGTAGCTGCGCATATCAGTCGTTATACAAGAAAAATGCATGTCGCGTTTCAATCCATGAGCCATGTGGAGATTGCACATGTCGCGAAAGCAGCTTCTCACTGCGGTATGGCTGTAGCCTCCATGTTTGGCTAGCTACAGTAGCCAAACATGGAGGCCTCAGTGACGTCAGTATAGACGCGATATACCATATAGCGCGCGCATCGGCCTGTAGACAAGCGAGCCTGTACCGTATGCCACGGAGTAATAATAATAATAATAATAATAGGTCCTTTATTTTTCATCAAGCGTAAGATGAGGGAGGCAGGGAGAAAAAGCTCACGAGCAGCTTGACTAGCTCCGGCCCCCCAAAATGTACACTTCGGCGCGTTTACAGCAGACTGTGCTGAACATATTGAATAACCAAAATGACAATGAGAAACAGGGCAAAGAAACATCAAGGAAATAAAAATTAAGGGATGGAAGAGAGAGAACATTTGGGAATAATACAATTCATTTTCATTGAAAATATCATGTAATCACACAACATTTGGTATCAGAAAACATTCGTAACTAGAAAACATTTGTAAGAAAATATTCGTGACTAGAGAAACCAGTGTTGAGATTCATCAGGGGCAAACGAGACAACGTATGGGTTAGGTTTATGAAATGACAATGGTGCTTAAAGAACATAAAAAATTGTTTCAAAACAAGCATTAGAAATATGAGGGGAGAACCATTGCAAAACTATGAATACAATTAAACTTCAACATTTGAAAAAAAAGTACGCAGTTTTTTTGTAGATGATCTCTCCGGTGCAATGTTTTGGTTGCTAAACAAGTTTAGTAACTCCGGAAGCTTGTGTTTTAGCATTTGTGTCACGTAATTTGTTCGACATAACGGTACTTACCAAGTCTCTGGATGGCGCACTGAATATGTCTGCATCCTCCTTTCTAAACAAGCTAATCGAGCTAGGAAATGGCCGCTATCTTTAACTTCGGATTTGTATGCTATGGACAGGCGGTAAGAATACAGAGATGGAATACGTAGAGTATGATGTCTATGGAAAAGCGATGCTGAAGAATGATCAAAAGCCACATTATATATATACCTTAACATTTTTTTCTGAAGTGAGTACAGTATTCGTAAATTCGTGAATGTCGTTGATCCCCATACAAGATGACAGTACATAACGTGTGAATAAAATAACGAGTTATAAATAACAAGTTTAACGTACGTGGAGAGAGTTCGTCTGTTTAGATACGTTATCCCTACAATGCTAGATAATTTTTGTGCTACACAACTAAAATGGTCGTCCCAAGACATTGTTTCCGAAAATATTACGCCTAGTATCTCAAATGTTTTAACTCTGTCTAAAAAGTGCGCCATTATACACTAAAACTGCATCGGTGACCACCTCCCTGTTTTTTGGCCGGAAAACTACAGCGTTTGTTTTGGTAGTATTAATCTTTAATGCATTGTAATCGGTCCACTTACCTAGCTGCGTTAATGTATTGTTTGCTCTATCCATTATGTCCGACAATACCGTACCGGAGAAAAGTAAAGCCGTGTCATCGGCGTAAATTACAAATTTTGTGGTTTATTGACAATATCATTTATGTACAAGTTAAATAGAAATGGACCCAGGATACTTCCTTGTGGAATACCGGACAAAATTGGTTTGATGTCGGAAGAATGGCCGTTGATATTTACAAATTGCTGCCTGCAACCTAAATAAGAGCGGAGAAGGGCCAATACCTTACCGCGAAATCCATACTTTTCGAGTTTTTTTAATAACAGGTTATGATTAAGATAATCAAAAGCTTTCGTGAAATCTACGTAGATACCCAGAGCCAAGTGTCGATGTTCAAAAGCATTCAAAATGAACTCCTTCTGTTCTAACAGAGCGAGTTCTGTTAAGCGCTTTTTCCTGAAGCCGAATTGCGCCGTACGTATTATCTCATGTTTATCGCAAAAGCTGATCAGTCTTGACAAACTAACTTTCGAGGCCTTTAGAAAATATGGGCAAGAGGGACACTGGCCTGTAGTTAGCTATACTATTTTTGTCTCCCTTTTTTGTGCAGAACAGTTACTTTGGCTATTTGCATTCGTTTTGGGAAAGCCCCTTCTGCTAAACAAAGATTAAAAACATGTGTTACGCAAAGGTGCTATAAGGTCTATCAAGTGTTTGACAGGTTTTATTTTAATACCATCAGCGTACTATTCGGAAAAGCGCTCGTAGAGCGTCACAGCCGATGGTGAGCGAACACTGGCGGCAAGTATGCGATAAGGACACGACGGAACGCTATATCGTGGTTCGTTCCACCTGGCCCGCAGCCCCCGGCAAAGATATGGCTTTCCTCTCAGAGGTGATAAAAAATATGCTCTGATGTACACTGTCAATTTTTATGAAAGGGAACACGCGAGCGTGTGGCCGGCGAGCTCCGGCGGCTGCTTGTAGCGCCTTCAGGCGTGCGCGAGAGCAACCACGGTCGCTTTTCGCGTCATCTAGTGGCGAATAAAACAACCAGTCATGGGTAAAATGCAACTAGCTGCAAGATTGCAACCCCCTCCCCCTTCAAGCCGATTACGCAAGAGGCCGGGCTAGCGGCGTGTCGTCTGCTGCTTGTAAACTGTGTTTGGCACGCGGGAGCAATCGAAACGCCGAAACTCTGCCGCTTGGCTTTTGGTGAAACGCCGAAGCTCTGCCGCTTGTCATTAAAGAGGAGTGGGAGAAGCTGAGAAGAGACAGGTCCCTAACCGCCGCTCTTTATCAATCCCTACCAGCTAGAATGGCAGCTGTCAGGGCCGCAAATGGTGACGCCACCAGGTACTAACAATTCTCATAATCTGTTTTTACTTTTAATGTTGACGTCAAAAGCAAGACGACGTTTTTCCAGTTTCAATAAACGCATTGAAATTTTTTTCATGTTTCATGCTACGTCATTTATGTTACTGATAATTATCGATCAAAATCTTTACAACCATGACAAAGCCTTTTATACTTCTCTTTGATGTGCAGTGCCATTTCGCGCTCTCATCACGAACCCAGCGAAAGTCACTATGCATGACTTTAAAGCATCGAGCTCAGACATGCCAGTACATTTTTTAACGACAGGTGACACGTTCTCGGCCAAGTGGGATTCTACTCAGAAAAATGTTTTCCACAGCATTCGATGCGAGATTTGAAAACCGGAAACCAGGAACGAAAGTTCACTTGACTCCACCGCTGTCGCTTAAATCGCTCTAAATCGGCCGAAGTGCAACGCGCGAAAGCCAAGCGGCAGAGCTTCGGCGTTTCGATTGCTCCCGCGTGCCAAACACAGTTTACAAGCAGCAGACGACACGCCGCTGGACCGGCCTCTTGCGTAATCGGCTTGAAGGGGGAGGGGGTTGCAATCTTGCAGCTGGCTGCATATTACCCATGACTGGTTGTTTTATTCACCACTAGATGACGCGAAAAGAGATCGTGGTTGCTCTCGCGCACGCCTGAAGGCGCTGCAAGCAGCCGCCGGAGCTCGCGGGCCACACGCTCGCGTGTTCCCTTTCATAAAAATTGACAGTGTACATACACGCTTGAGGTGCACGGTTTCTTTCTTTCTTTTTCAGTTGATTATTGCCGATTTCGACTTGTCTCTGGGTGCAAGACGCGTCTGTCACGTTTCTAGCTTACTCGTATGCATGATTCTCGAAGTGCTGGCACTCTAAGATGGCGACCACCATAATGCCAGTACAGACAGTCCGCAGATGGCCTGACTCCCTTTTGAACGCAAGTGCAATTAACGAGCTGTGGATACTAACTCTTCGTATTCGAAAATCTTCCTCTGGTGTACAAGATCCGGGGTTGAATGAGGGGTTTGCGCTGTCCTACTGTAACCTGACGTCATGACACGGTATGATCTTCTCGTCACGTGCTCGCGCAAGGTGTCGTGACGTTTCCACGGCCGCCGCGCTCCGAGGCTCCGTTGGCGACGCGCAAGCGGCCGTTCCGTACGTTTTTGGTACCTCACGTAATCACAACTTAGCCATACTTTTGCATGAAGTCACCAGAAATGATACAGTAGCCTTACATCAGGCTAATGTCGATGTCGATAGGCGCTCCATGCGAAAATTGACTATAATGTCAAGATAAAATGGCCTATCAGCTTTTACTGAGCTCCAAACTTGCTCAGAGCCGTCCCTGTGTGCAGGAGATCTGTATAGGGGAGTGAGCTCGGCTTCCAAAACTGGGGTCAGCACCCCTTTAAGGAAGAAGACCTTGTGTGGCCTTTCCTGTCGCTTGTATTCTCTGGGCACATACCTTTGCCTCTGAGCCGACTTGCTGCAGACTTCTCCGATTGTAATCACCTTCGCCCCTTCCGCTTTTATGTCGCTTCTCTTCTCGCACGCAAGTCGTGCTCGGAGGAAGAAATTGAACCTGTCGACTGGAAATTCCGCGAGGGGCACTACTTTGAAGAATGCCGCTCCTCCCGTACGTAAATTATTTTATGGACTCCGAATAACTCTTTACTGTCCCATTGCCGGTCACCACGCCGACGTTTTAAACGTTTGTGAGCACTGCTCTCCATATCGTCCGCGCATTATACGATCCGATACCCTATACCGTCCTTTTATGTTTGTCTCCTTAGTCGTTTGACTCTATAGAAACGCCAGTCTCAATACCTCGCCGCATAAATCAACCTCGCCGCATTTGTGAGCACGGCATACAAGCTAGGAGAACCTTAAGGTTTGGGACACCACAGTATTGCTTCGTGAACTATGCCTCGAATGCACTGTTTCAAGTCTGTCTTGCATCTGTCTCTGTACGTACGTCTATCCACATTGCTCGCTGCACGAATTCGTCGGTCGCGGCGCCCATCCTCGGGGGTCACTTGGCGATTTACGATGTGGACACGGGTCGCCCAGCCACTATCAACGCTCGCTGCCTACCAGGACGCTTGAAACGCACACCGCCCCATTTTATTCTTTCAGCGGTGTATACGCCAGGTTCGGCCTTTCTTTCGAGAGGGTCGCGCGCCCTATCGTGGCTGTAAAATATACGTGGTTCGTGGCCTGTGAGTGGCTTCGCTAGCTCCTCCATTTGTGTGTGCGTTCGTGCGTGTGTGTTCCAACTGCTTATGTGCGGTGTACGAGGCACGCACGAGTGACAGTGGCGCGCCGATAAAGGTAAATGCATCGACGGGGAGCCAGTGCCGCGAAAAGCTATAGCTGGCAGCGAACTACAGCATGGAGAGACCCTCTCTCCTGTCCCCCTTTCCCGTATGCTGTATAGCGCGCCTATACATATGCATACAGGCGCGTGTCTAACCTCAGCCTGTGCGTTTCCTGCCTGACGGTGCACGGTCGAGAGTCGTTCGCCATGTATAGTGGAATTCCCTCGACTTTGACAGGCATGGGGCAGTTTGTATAGTTGCGGACTCTGAAAAAATATATACTGGACTCCTTTGCAGAGGGCTGCTTCATTGCTCCGATGAAATACTGGCGTTTAGTTTAGTCTCTCGTTTTGTTTCCGTTACCGTCTTCTAGTTCTTCTGATTGTTTGTATTTTTCTTCTTGTTTCTTTGATCGCGAACGTAACTGTATACACCACTGTGAGGAAGAACTATAGAAAGACTATAGAAACGCTTATCGCATACGTATGTTGTGGGGTCTCTCATGTGTAACGCGAGAGCGCCTTGTTCCCAACATCCGGCAGCCATAAAAGGCTTTCGGTTTTATGTCCCAAGTATTACTCAAGCGCGGTGCATCTGCGTTCGGACGATACGTTTCTAGAAAAGAAAGAGAGAGACAAACGCATAGCTGGAATTATGCATGCCCTCGGGCTGAAATCAGGCGCGCGCGATGTCATGACCAGGAGGTTGAGTCATATACCATCATTCTCGGTACCAGGTATACGTATACGTAGAGTTGGAGTTATTCTCTGACTCGCCAGGTGATCGAAAAAAAAAAAAAGGTGGCACGCATTTTGTCGTTTCTTTGCAACTGGTCTGGGTGGTTAACTATCCGGACCAGTTGCAACTGGTTCGGATAGTTATATAGCTTCGGGGTCAAACAGGCAAGTCAAGCATTCGCTGTAATATATACAGCGGATGCCTCCTGACGTACATGACCATGAAATAAACTCGGATAACTGCCGGCGCCTTCGTATAGTCTACCTTGAAAGGTTGTTTATGTCTCCTGTATGCACCGCTCAGAGAGCACACCATACAGACGCTAGCAAGCCCAAGGGGGACCCCTTTCAGTCGGCATTCCTTAATTTTCGACTAAGGTTTCATGGTGCAGACTTACGGGAATGAATGCATACGCAGATAGCCGCTCGTTCGCGGCAGCCCCGAAAACGCGACCTTTGACATATAGCTTGCAGTGCCAGTGTGCGTATCGGCCATCTTGAGACCCGTTGTACATTACGTATACTCCGCATCGAAATCAGTCGTTTTGAATGTTAGTTCGGAAACAGTTACGCGAAATATTCATGGCGAATATAAAAGTAGATGCCTGCGGAACCGCAAGAAAGAGTTTTGATAATACTACCGCGAATATTTGCCGGGAAAGTTTACTCTATTTTAATGTATATACCGTTATGTTGTCAAAGACGACAGAAAGAAACGATAAAATTTGTTTCGAATACCACGGAATGGCCCGTACGTGCATGCGCAGGTTGCCACGTCAACATTCCAACCTGAAGAACCGCACTATCACTGCATCCTCAGATCTCTTTTCGCGCACTCAAATTGAGTTTTTTTTTTCCACAACATGAAGAAAACGGCCACTTTGTATACAGGTACAAACAAGGTAGTCCGTCGTTCTCGCATCCATGGCAACTGAGATATGCAAACGAAAATTCTCGCTTTGGTAACATAACGGTTAGTACTGAAAACCGCCTTTAAAGGGGTCCTGAGCGACTTTTCCAAGCAATCGATTGACCTCAGTATCGAACTCTACTGCCTCACGAATCGATCGCCGGCAACATTTTTCGTATCCGTCAAGAATGAGCGGAGTTACGGGGATTTTTCGCACGCTTCAAGCTCTTTCTCTCTCCTCTCGTCCCGACAAGAGCGCTGGACTTACACCGTGGCTGGAAGCTACAATGGGAGGAATGACACGGGGGAAAGAAGCTACGTCACGCGAGCGTCATGGCCTTGAATGCGCGTCATAAAACGCGATCGCTCTCTCCCGATGCGATTCCGGAGACGCTATCGGCGCCCAGAGCCATATTTACCTAGGGTGCCTCGATGTGCGCGCGCCTCCGCTATAGGAGCACATCGAGGCACCTTATATATACCCTTCAGGAGAGTTTGGCGATTCTTTCATCTCGCCGCTCTCCGCGCCCCGCCCCAGCGCTGCCCTCTTCTCATGACGTAAACCCTTCTCGCCGGCGGCGGCGGCGGGCGGCAGTGGCGGCAGCGCGGCGCGCCGGCGCGCCGCATTTACAGGATTGCTGAGGAGCGCGCGTAGGTTGCAAAGCTCAAGTTTGCGGCGCGACGACAGCGCCGCGCTGCGGCTCTGTCGGAAAGCTCTGGAGCTACCAGGTGCATGCGCAGCCGACTCAGCGACTCAGCCCCTTTCACGGTAGCGGTAGCGCACGTGCGCACGCGTTCTTCTGTCGGTGCGGGTAACTGGGGGGCCGTCAGCTCGGCACGTTGAACCGAGAGGCTTGCTGTGCGAAGCTGCGCATTTCCGCGATGGCAGAAGCGACCCCACGGAAGTGGACGCGAGGTCGGAAGTATTGCTGTGCCGTGGGCTGCCACAACAGTACATACAACACCAAGGCACGCGATCCGCCTATAAAACTGTATCGGTTCCCTGACGTGTCGCACGAGAAATAAAGGCGGCAAGCGTGGATAGCTGACAGCGCTGTCTCGCTTCTATTAGGGGCGAAGCTCCTTATGGTGTGGGTCGTTCCCTCCTCTGTAGTAGTATGTATGTAGCCAGCTCTAGTTTAATGAACTGCTCACTAGATGGCGTTTCATGTATTTCTTAGAGCTCTAGTTTAATGAATTGCTCACTAGGTGGCGTTTCATGTATTTCTTAGAGCCTTGCTGTTTAAAGATGACTGATGGCGCTTGTATAATGCGAATGGCGCATGTCATTGGATGCCTGCGATCGTAAAAGGCGCTGGCTCTTGGCGCGCTTTCTCTTTCGCTCGGAGTCGCCGGATGGAGGCAGACAAGGTGCTCACTCTTGGCGCGCTTTCTCTTTCGCTCGGGAGCGGACACTTTCCCTGCATTTCACCGATCATAAAGCGGCGATAATGAAGGGACTTCGTAAACCAACAGTATAATAAAAGTTTGATGTTTAATATATGCACGGTGCCACACTCTTTATGTGATGTACTGGGCAAATTTCACGGAAGAGTTTCACGGTTTACCGATGATTTTCTCCGGAGCTTCGCCCCACTCATCATTCTCCCCCGTAGATATGCTGTGATTTTTTTTGGCTGTCTGAGTTCATCGCTTTCGTTCGTTTCGACTACCTGAATCGGTACGTAACGCGGCGCATGCACGCAGAGACTACAGTAATGATTACTCGCTGTCTTCTCGCATTGTGAAAGTCCAGTTACGCTTGTAGGTGAAACAACATTGTGTTTTGATTCGCCGTGTTCGTGAGACGTACCCGTCGTTGTTGAACGTTCACACTCGCGTTATACCGTTAGCGTTACGCGGTTGGTTGAATGCAACTGAACTCGGCATATTGTCAGAAGTTCGGCGCATGCAATTCACGCGTCGGGAAGGCTGCTTTATCACGCCGGAACGGATGTCTGTGCATTTTCAGCAAGCTTTGACATCGTTCTGCAGGTTTGCTTTGTTTTTGTCACTTTATTAGAGTGATATATATTTAAGCCGCTAAATATAACTGGCACTTAATACATGCTTTGCATTTGCAACCTTGAAGTAACCACCTTCTGACTTAGTGCGATTTTCTAGCCGCGTTCGCGCAGCAGGTTTTATACGCCTGTCAATCGATATCCTCATAAAAAGAGAGTGCAAGCATGACGCAAGAGCCGAAAAAACGAGGCGAGCGGTTCATCTTGCTTCACAGTGGTTAAATCTCAGCTTAGAGCACTGCACGGGCTCGGGCCTACCCGAAAACCCGGGCCCGGCCCGGCCCGCGGGCCGGGCCGGGCCGGGTAAAGTAGTTTTCATGGCGGGTCCGGGCCGGGCTCGGGCCTGAGGCTCCGGGCTTAGGGCCGGGCCCGGGTTTGAGGTGGCGGGCTCGGGTCGGGCCGGGCTTGGACTCTGCTCAGCTCATAAAGGGACACTAAAGTGATACCACGAATCAGTTAAGACTGATAAAGTGTACTCTGACAACTCGAATGTAATTAGGTTCACCATCATAAGGAAGAAATCAAGGGTGAAGCTCCATTCTTAAATCTCGCGCCGAAATCTCCGCGCGTGACGTCACGGATTTCAAACTGTATTTGTCGTAATTTTGTGTCATTGGTTCAACGAAACTTCTTGAAACTTGATATGTTAAGTCTATAGCCCTCTCAGAAGTCAATGTACTTCATTTTTACCGATTAGGAACCGTACGTAGATCCCAGTAGTCGCCGTCGGAAGCTATGACGTCACTGCTTTTTTTGCACGATTTTAAAGGTGGCGTCGGCACCCGCGTTTTCTTTTCTTGAAGTGTTTGTCCCTTCAAGTGCGTTCCTCATAAGTTGCGCGTACACATACGTTTCACATTTTATCTCGATAAAACTATTCTTTTTTTTATGTGGGTCAAGCTATTTGGAGAAGTTTTATGAGCGACAAGTACTGATCTTTCGATTCTTGCATACGGAGCGACTTGATTTATCTGAAACGGGCAAACTGAAAGTAAATAGACCAGGCGCTTATATAGCTAACATCTCGCTATTCCGTGCTTTATTCGCATTCGTTATTATTTTATATCTCAAATATTAATCAGTAGTCGCGGTGATAAATGTAATATAATAAATTTATAGCTATAACTTATCATCGCAAGTGCGATCGCGGAGGCCCAAGGCGGGCAAACGTTCTTGCAAGTTCCAGCCCTCCACTAAAACGAAGAGACTGCGCGTAGTCTCGTTGCATACAATCCCTATAAAGAAATTCTTTTTCCGTGGCTCCGTCTAGGCTCCCTGAGATCATGTGACGCAAGCTGGACAAGCACAGCCTGCTTTGTGTGTCCCGCATTCACGAAAATTTACTTCCGCAAAGGCCAGGATAGTGACGAAGGTAGGAGTGAAGGGGAGGGGGGGGGGGGGAGGGCAGAATAGGTTTTAGCAGATGTCAGCTAACGCTGAAATTTTAAAGACCTTTTTCAGATTTCATATATGGGTCATTTCTGAAGCGTATTTGGCGGCAAGTTTCCACCAATATATCGATACCTATCTCTAAAATGACTAAACTCTGGACGCCAATTCTGCAACACAGAGTTTTGTTTCACGGTTATGTATCAACACATGGTGGCTGCAGGTGGTGCCTCACGAAAAAGATGCTTTAGGCCTGACTGGCTGCCCAGGCGGCGCTGCGAAAACGGTGCTAAAAAGCGCCCCCTACGACAAGTTCTTTGGTTTCGAGTAGTCAGACAGGCGGCCGCATGCATCACTAAGCTCAGATGCGCAATGGAGCCGCCGCTGTCGGTTGTGCTGCGCTTTGGATCTCGGCCAGTTTCTGGCGTGGCTGAGTTCTTCAGGCCAAGCAATCTGCGTAAACTCAAGAAGCTCGTCAACGTCAAGTATGTTTACGACGTGCAGGAGATTGAAGGAACCATTTCGGCGCGCTGCAACTCGCAAGTGCCGCGAATCTCATACGACGTTGAACTCGAGTTAAGTTTTACGAGGCATGCTCGCGCGATTAATGACAGTGCATAAACGAAAAGATTGCTCTTAAGAAAACCGACATGATTTGCATTACACGACGAAACAGAATCAAGAAAGGTCCAGACGAAGGCTAGCCGTCGGCGGCCCGAATGAGCGCATTCGCGTCGTGGGCCGTTTTCTGCCGCATTCAGTCGCAAACACACTTTTTCCCCATGCAAGGTCGTAATTTTCAACAATTGCTTCTAGGGAATTCGTCAAATTCTGTCAGCGTGCGGTGGCGGTCGAGAAGCGACGGCGCGCAATGTTTACAGCCGGCCGCTGGAAGCAGCCGGCTGTAAGCTGCCGGAAAAATCGTAGGCACATACGCAGGGTGACTCATGACATCGTTTTTCTCGTTTCGCACGAAAGGCCGGCTGCACATCCTCGTGATCGCCGTCGGCAGCCACGGCGTGCCGTCTGGACTGCACACAGGGAATATATATACATAAACGCGTGCACGCGCGTACCAAAAGTAATCAGCACGTTACGTTGCAAACCACGTTTTGCTCGCGTACTCACTTCACGCGTCGGACGGCACGTATCCCGCGGTTCCGTCGCTCCACTTCGTACGGCTTTCAGGGGACCCAGTAAAACCGCACATTAGGATCCTTACCCCCATGTTCGAGGCAATTAACCACGCAAGAATAACGGCGGCGACCGCGCTTCGGGACCGCGCGCTGCTCAGAGCCGTCGTCCAGACCACCTGCTTTCGGCACGGTTTGTTGAAGCAGGGATCGCTCATCAAACATGTCAGACTCTGCAGGCATAGCGGACAAGTTCCTGCGTACGTTTTAAGCACTTTTTGAGCCTGAAAACTAGGCGCAAAATTAAGTAACACGCTTAAAAGCAACTGAGAACTGCGTAACTCGCCGGTCGGCGTCCATTTTTGACTACCCAAGCAACTTCGGCGCACGCCACCAGGCTCCGCCACAGTACTCAAAACTCCAGCGCGTCAGCCCTTTAGACCTGCATGCCTGTGTAGCTCGAGAACGTACTTATAAAATAAAATAATAAAAAAATAGGACGAAGACAGTCATGTGCGGGCCGCAGGCCGCTAGCGAAAGGTCCGCGGTCTGCGTGTTTGAGACCCCTGCACTATATAGTGTGAATGCTACTTGATACTGCCACAGCAGCGTTCTAATGTTCAGGAATAGCATAAGTCCATCAAACATGTACATTCATGTTTAAAGGCAAAGTATATTACCTTGACGAAATATCTGGCTTGAATAAGAATCACGAATTCCATGCCGGGGAATGTCCCCTTACCTCGAATTATATGCAGCCAATGAGTAAACGTCACGAAGCTTATTCACACCTTTATTACCAAACTGGAATGAACCCCGAAAATAGATTGCAATCTCTTCGTCCACCTATTGCCAGTCCTACCAGTGCAGTCTTACCAGCGTAGGCCACCTATATATAGGTACAACATCGTTAGGAAGGCAGACACCATTATAATATAGACATAAAATGAATGCGATAGCAAGGAACTAATGCTATACGAAGTGAGGCTCGCCAATGGATACTCTCAGTTTGAACAGCGCTTCTGTTGCAAGGCGGCCGAAGGCGGCCGCCTTGCAACAGGCGGCCGAAGCAGCGAAGGCGGCCGAAGCAGCGAAGGAAACTAGCGTGCTTCAAGTGTCGACCTGTGACATTTGATAGTTCGCGCTCATCTTCTGTTTGTTCGTTTAGCGGCGTCCCTGAGCTCGAGTGACATTCGTACGCGCCGTAACATGAGCGCGTACATCACGGTGAAAGGGTGAAACATTCCTCTACCCCTCGCCACGAGAAAACCGCGCGAGCAGACGGCGGAAGGGCAAGCTTCTCCCATGCGCAAATATAAGAAGAAGCGAGCGAGCTCGCCGACGACTTTTAAATGCGCCCGTGGGGCTCCTAGCGCCACCTCGCTGGTATTGAAGAAACGCTTATTATCGCCTGCTGTCTCCGAGTCCGTCCAGCGCTAAATGGTGTGTATATAACGCTCGCCGTTAGCTACGTGGAGGATCGGCGTTTCGTGGCGTAGTGGATAGCGCCGCTCGCTGCGGAACAAGAGGTCCCTGGTTCGATTCCGCGCTTCGGAAGCATTTTTCTGAGTTATTTTTCTGTGGGGACTTTATAGATATATACATACTTATACATATACGGTGCATGACGGCGACGGCGACGGCAAAATCCAGCCGAGACTGTCCATATAATTGCTATCGCAATAAAAGAGCCCTGTGTAAGCCGTGCATAACAAATACTGCTGAAAAGTGCAAGGAGAAGCCCTCAGAGGCATTTATAGATTACAATGAAGAGTGGCACAACGTTCGGGAATAGAGAAATGAAGGGATCAGCTGGACAGCTATTTTCATTCTGCAGAGGTCCAAAAAGACATCATAAATTTGCTCCAGTGGTGGAAGTTTAGAACTACGACAACCGACGCCTTCACATTTCTCAAGTCACATGTGCGCCCCTGCGGCTAGCGCAAGCAGTGCAAGAAACTTTAGCGCGGCAGGACATGTGATGCAAGGGCGCATGGTGTGTTTAAGTGGAATCTCTTTTTAATTTGATTTTTTGTACAATAACATGCGAACAAATAAGCTATAAACTTTGCCACAAAATTTTATTGACTGTATATAATAGCAGTGGTGCGGTTTATCAAAAAAATGCTGTGACAAATAGTTGCTTTTTTTTTCATTCGGCTTCTTTTACATATTTCCGAAGTCCACGTGCTGCGCGCGGTTCGTTATAATTTTTATCTAGGTTAGTGTATTTACAGCAAATCTAATAAATTTGAATTTTTTCCTGTACTTCTCTTGGTTGGCAAGGTGCTACTACGATGAAGATACATGTGCTACACATCCAGAAGGGTGGACTTTGTCGTTACAGCATGCTTTGGAGGGACACTAAAGGAGGAAACGATTGTTGTCGCATTAGCAAATTACTCTCACCACGCCTGCCGCGAGAAGACGCATGGGAAGCGCGAAAACGCGCAAAAAGAAATTACGGCTGGTGACGCCACCATGAAATTCCCGCATCAAACGCGCCATAGATTGTGACGGCGTCTACTAGATCGCACGCAGTTTATAATCGGTAAAAATGAAGTGCATTGTCTTCCGAGGGGGAGCCACAGACTTAACATACGAAGTTTCAGGAAATTTCGACAAGCCAAAGTCGCCAAAATACGAAAAATACGCTTTGAAATCCGTGTTGTCACGCGTGAGATTTTGTCGCGAAATTTAAAAATGAAACGTTGACCTTGATTTTCTCCTTCATTAATGAATCTCTGTTGGTGAAGCTAACGACATTAGATTTCTAAAAGCACAATTTATCAATCTAAGCCGATTCATTGTCTCACTTTCGTGTCCATATAAATTTCAGTAGAGAGCGCAATAAAAACAAAGTGAAGAGAGCGTTCTGTTCTTTGTCCTCTCTGTTTTTATTGCGCTCCTTATCAAAACCGGACTCATGCTGGAAATCGCTTTTCTTCCTACAATATCTGCTACAAAACGCTCTTGATGATACCGATGGTATTCCTAGAAAATTGGATACACTACACCATTGCCGAACAAACGTTCATCGTATCCAGTATGTCCTCTCAACTGTTTCCACGGTGAGCCAGCCCCTTTTTACAAGAAAGTGCCATAGGTTAAGGTATACTTGCTAGCGAAGCATGCGCCAAGCATGCGTAGATATTTGCCGCTTAAAACGCCCTTGCGGTCGATTCTATCTTCAGGCAACACCACCTAGATTATTGGCTCGGGCCTCTGTCGGGCCCGATCTGGGGTCGGGCCGGGCCGGGCCGGGTAGGCGAAATTTTCTCTCGGGTTCGGGCCGGGCCCGGGTCTCCTTTTTGAGTTGCCGGGCCGGGCTCGGGCGGGTAAATTTGAACGAGTCCCGGGCCCGGGCCGGGCCCGGGCTGAGAATCACGGCCCGTGCAGTGCTCTATCTCAGCTAGCTGCCTAGCGTATGAATCGGCGGGTGATTCTCCAGCGGCACGGAGGACTTGACTTTAACCGTCTCAGGAAACAGTGCCATGGCCGTATAATTTCTTTTTTTCGCACGCCGCAAACGTTTGTTCACGAAAGTACACGGCTGCTACTGTAAGCATGTCATATCAAAACAAGAATCATATGATTCGTAGTCCACACCGCAGAACATCGATAGCGTGTACGGCTTCATTTCGGAGTGCATGTGGACCATGCATTATTCACCTTTACCATGACAGAATGAGACTTACCTCGAGGTATACGTCCTACACGGTGTAATCGCGACTTGGGAAATGCATTTCGCTTTGAGTCGTTGTCGTCGATCGTCTGCTCTTCACCGTAAACGTGGTTGACGAGCCTTTCTCCTTTTAACAAGTTCGATTTTCGGAAGTGCCTGTCCAGCTTGAAGATCTTTTTGAAGCCGCACTGCAGGCGGTACATTGTGAGGCGCCGCAAGTGCACCGCGAGAGCTCTGCACGTGCACGGAAGAGAGCGGCAGCGCGTTGGAGAGAAGGGAAAACGCGCGTTGCCTGCACCCAGTTTGTATTTTTATGCCAGAAATGGCGCTGCCTGTCAAGAGCAGCAGCGCCACTCAGCGTTGCTTGGGGAGGCAATGGTCTCGCGCGCGTATTCATGGCGATTGCTCCTCGCATTCATGCGTGAAATTGTTGCGTGCGATGGGCCGTTGTTGCGCGATCACGGAGGCTGTGCAAGACCTGGGGATGAGTAGAAAGCTTGCAGCGCCTCCAATCTTGGAGGCCGTAAAAATGATGTGATGACTTCACTAGGACGTCATAAATGCGATCACGGAGGCTGTGCAAAGCGCCAATGTCACGTGATAACAAATCAGGTGACGTAACGTAAACTGTCGTCAGCATGACGTCATTGACACGTCACAAATTTGAGATTCTATCACGTCCTAGTGACGTCATCACGTGATTTTTTTAAAGCCTCCAAAATCGGAGGCGTTGCAAGCTTTCTGCACGTCCCCGGGTCTTGCATTGCCTCCGTGATCGGCGGGCGATTACGGAGGCTGTGCAAAGAGCCGATTTCATGTGATGACAACAGATGACGTAACGTAATCCGACGTCAGCATGACGTCGTTGACACGTCACAAATTTGAGCTATCTACGACGTCCTGGTGACGTCATCACAGGATCTCTTGCATCACTCGTGTTGGCGCCAAAGCCTCGGGACTCCAGTGAATTCGCGCGTTTCATGAGGCCTCTAAGGCGTTCGCCCTAAAAGCAATGTTTTAATGCCCATGACATTCAACAGCGCGAATTCTGCTTGCATGAACACCCCCGTACTGTTGAAAGCACGAGCATGGGAGATCCGATTTCTGACTGTAGTGATCTTGCGCACTCGCCGGTACTCCGCTCCCGAAGCAAATAAAGAAATCGATGTTATATATTTATATAGTACACTCAACAGTTCAACTCCAACTTCAGAGCATCATAGCAGGGTCGAAAAACTTTTCAAGAGTCTCGTGCAGACAAGCGCCAGCCGAACCGTACTAAACATCTTCAGCGTCAGAAACATTACTAAGCGTCGTTATTCTTCAACCTAAGCTTCAAAAAAATTAATCAAGAAAACAAACTAATATAGACGCAAACCCAAAGGTCCTCATAGCACGCTAAGTCACTAATGATTACGATACCCCCTCATCCGAATTCTGAGCGCAGCTTTGTGTTGAGGCATAAAACACTTTCGGCATAAAACACACATAAAACAGCCCGACATAAAACACTGTCATGTTAAAAAAAGACAGTATAGCAAGGGGTGGGTAAGATGGCAAAAGCCTGGCTAATCCTGGACCAGCTATAGGTGCCCACCAGCTCTCCTGTGACCAAGCTTTGCGCGACTTAGTGCAAGCTGCGCTAATTATTCCCGAGAAACTGAATCAGAGGGCGCCAGCTGCTAGCTTCTGGAATCTCCCGATCCGCTCACCTCTGCCGAACCGTCTTTTACAGCGAAAGCTGTTATGAGATCACAACAAGGGCCGTTTTTGGCGCTGTAGTCGTCCGCCGCCGCCGCCACCGCCGGTGTCCGTAACCACTATCGCTCGAAGTAAAAAAAAAACGAAATAAGAAGAACATTCCAGGATGGAACGAGGTTCGAACCTAGGCCCTCTGCGTGGGAGCCTAGTATTCTACCTCAGAGCCATGCCGGTGCTTGAAACTGTTTTGCAAGAGGACCCTATACAGGCTTCATGTCGAGAAGGAACCACATTAAAATGTGTAATGTAGCGTGGTAGAAGAGTAAAATAACAACAAAGAGTCACACAACGCGAATTCTGTAACCAGGCGTCACACAATGCGAAATGCGCAACGAGTGGGTTGTTGAATGCTTCCAACCCATTACAGAGGGCTCTGCCATAATTCTTCGTTGTCATCAGCCACAGAATCAACAAAGTGCACATAATGCCCATCAGGTGCTTAGCAGCTACCACGGTTCTCCGCAGAATGACGAAAAATTGTATAGTGGCTGCTTCCCTACTTCACAAAAATTATGATGATTTATAGCATAGTGGGTTCCTCGCAAGTGGACTTCTATTGGGTGCCAAGGAAGCTCATAAGGCTCCCATGATCCATTTCCTCAAGGTCTCAATAAAGTTAATTCCCTCTCTCTATCTCTTTCTCACGTTAGCGTATGTTATAAAGCGTGGTGGAAGAGTGAAATAACGACCGGGCGTCATACAATGCGAATTACCTAACTAGTGGGTCATTTAAAGCTTCCACCCCACTACAAAAGGCTCACTCATAATTCTTCATCGTCATCAGCCGTCGCATCAAGAAACTGAACATAATGCCTTACAGATGGTACCTCGTTTCTCCGCAGAATGACGAGTCACGTCGTGGTGGGTGCTTCCCAACTTCACAAAAATTATGATTTGTGGCGTAGTGGGTACGTTGCAAGTGTACTTGTATGAGTAGCCACAAGAGAGTTTATAACGGGCTCTATAACGGGCTCGCCCTGTGAGAATTAACGGCCAGGATAGATGGAAGATACGACGCGCGTAGCGTCCCTCTTCGCGTTCCACGACGCGTGGTCGGTAGTATGCCCAACGAACGCCAACGGAACGCGATCGTGCAAGTGCTCCGGCTTCGCATCGCCCCATGGTCCCCTTTAGCGGGAGATGGTGTAATTTTTTTCATTTCGACGTGCTCTTTGAGCGTGCTTTCTGCGTCACTTTAATGTCAGCACTCCTTAACTCTGAGAATCGCGATAGCTTCGTGGGTGCCACTGGGGACAGCCCACAGTGATGTTTTCCACCCAATAGACCCGAGCTATCTCACACTTCTGAGTTAACCTACAAGTCTAACTTTTTTAGAGACACATCTATAACGCCGTTTCGATGAGTAAACATTTATTTCGCTCTCTTATCTACGAAATACTGCAACATCCTCGTTCCGACTTTGCACGTACTTCGTTCTTATGCATGTATATCTTTGATCAGTCACCCGTGCTATTTCGTTCTCTTCTTGGGCCGGAATCAGAGGTGTCCAGCGTGATGTGGGTATAGAGCTTCTTGAAGACGATGTCGAGTACGGTGTACTTCAGGCTGTTGAGGCCGTCCTTGAAATTGCGGAAGAAGCTGCGCCTTAGGAGCCTGAACCTGAAATGTGTCGAATACGGAAAACTTAACGACAGCTCGTCCGCCACCGATTGCTTGCATCTTTTTGTTGTTCATTACCGAGGACACCATGTGTCGCTTTTTATTCCTCTGGAAAAAAGTGGCTTCATTTGAGTGATTTATCTTGTACTGTACGATTGGATTCGAAGCATTCAATGGACTATATTGGCGAACGCTGAATTCAATACAATACGAAGCGACGGAAATCAGGACTGGATAATCTAGTCTGTTTGTTTGTTTGTTTGTTTGTAGTGTATAATAGGGCCAAGCGCGTGGGCGCATAATACATGGAGCAATATATAGACCAAAAATATTTAAAAACGTTTAATCTCTTGCGTTATTGACGTCAAACATTGTAGGGTTGTAGACATTGTAGACTGCAGGGGAGTTAATATAATTCGCGACCTTTTTTTTTTTTCATAAAAACGCAATTTCGTGAATCACGTTGAATTTCCAAGGCGATGTGATTACGCTTTAGTATATAGGCGCAAGAGTTAAACAGGACACCTAGCGTAACACTACGATCTGTAACGGAGTTCTATTGGCTACCGTTGTCATGGTTCTGTGCATGTGGGACTCCGCTTGCCTCTGGAGCTGTAACAACGTTCTGAGCCCACTGCGCACGCGCAGTTGGCTGCGCAAGCGCAATATAGTATGCCAATCAGTAGGTACTCAATGAGCACACACAATATCTGCAATTCCACATACCAAGAGGCCACTGAGAAGCAAATATAAGAGGCTATAGGTGGTAGAGAAGAACAAAAAAAAATTCTTTCTAAGTCGGGACGCAAGAGATCGTGTACCTTTGTGCTTATGTAGTACATAAAATATAACGCAATAAATGCCCGCTTCCAGGCTTGTACCCACGATCGTTGGCGCTGATAGTTTCAGTCATTTGCAAACTACTTCACTCTCTACACTCTCCTCACTTTACCTCTACCTTTCTCTCACGAATCCGCTAATCCACGTTTAACTAAAACTCTCCTATTTTTACCCATTTCCCTCACCCCCGTCCTCTCTCCTTTCTAATTTGTCCTCTTTTTCATTCCGTTCTAAACTCACCTGCGATATATACTTATGGGAAACAGGGAGGCGATGTTTTGACTCGATCAGAAATTTACCGCCGCTGCGATGGTAGCACCGTCGTTCCAGTAGCTGGTATAGAGGCTAACCACTGTAGCGGTAAATAACAAAACGGCGCTCGCGCATGCGCAGTTGGCTGGAGCGTCGGTACCGAAAGAGCTTCAGCGGCAAGAGCGAATCGTGGATGCGCAGCCGTCTCGTAATGGTAGTGGATCGCGGATCACGTTATGCTAAATCTCTGCATACTTAAAACTTTGCCGCAAGCGTGAGACCAATCGTCAAAACTACTTTTAGAAAGCACAGTGTTTATAATAGAGGGAAATCTGGCTCTACAGTATCTCTGGGAGTTGCAAAGCATGACGCTTCTGCCAGCGTGGGAATGATGGGTTGTAGATGGATTTACCAAATGCTTCTTTCTTTCGGCTCCGTGTGGCTCGGTGTGGCCAGCCGCTTTGTCGCAATACAAAGTTGGGCAAAAGTTGAGCAGTCCCACTTCATCACCACTTTTAGGCTCACCAATTAGAATAAGCTCCCGATGTTCGCAACGAGCCATTCTTTGATCCGAAACAAATGTCAAAATATAAGAATAAAAAGCCGGCAGATCCCACGCATTGTGGGAATCGATGTAATGAGAAGCAGCCAGCAAAGAGCTGCATACATCGTCTTGTATGTCATTGGGGAAAATGCGTGTCATGGTTTTCATGTTAACTCCTATTATTTATGTTCGTCACACAGTAACGTCGCGCAATACCAACTTCGGGGTATGTCAAGCTAGCGAAACCGCCGCCAGCGCACCATGAGCGTGGCACGTAAGCCATGCTGTACATGACATGTGTGTCATGACTTTCATGTTAACACGCGTGTTATTTATGTTCGTCACACAGTCACATCGCAAGATACCAATTTCGGTGTATATGAAGCTAGCGAAACGGCCGCCAGCGCACCATGAGCGAGGCACGTAACTCATGCTGTACATGACATGCGTGTCATGATTTTCATGTTAACTCGTGTTTTTATGTTCGTCACACAGTCACGTCGCGCAATACCAATTTCGGGGTAGATCAAGCTAGCGAAACGGCCGCCAGCGCCACATGAGCGTGGCACGTAAGTCATGCTGTACATGACATGCGTGTCATGATTTTCATGGTAACTCGTGTTTTTATGTTCGTCACACAGTCACGTCGCGCAATACCAATTTCGGGGTAAATCAAGCTAGCGAAACGGCCGCCAGCGCCCCATGAGCGTGGCACGTAAGTCATGTTGTACATGACATGCGTGTCGTGATTTTCTTGTTAACTCGTGTGTTATTTATGTTCGTCACACAGTCACGTCACGCAATACCAATTTCGGGGCAGATCAAGCGAGCGAAACGGCCGCCAGCGCACCATGAGCGTGGCACGTAAGTCATGCTGTACATGACATGCGTGCCATGATTTTCATGTTAAGTCGTGTTATTAATGTTCGTCACACAGTCACGTAGCAAGATACCAATTTTGGTGTATATCAAGCTAGCGAAACGGCCGCCAGCGCACCATGAGCATGGCATGTAAATCATGCTGTACATGACACGTGTGTCATGATTTTCATGTTATGACTTATCATTGATGTTCGTCATACAGTCATGTTATGTCATACCAATTTCGGTGTACATTCGATTAACCAAGCGACCGGGAGAGCACAAAGTCGTAGGCGCCTAGATAGATAGATAGATAGATAGATAGATAGATAGATAGATAGATAGATAGATAGATAGATAGATAGATAGATAGATAGATAGATAGATAGATAGATAGATAGATAGATAGATAGATAGATAGATAGATAGATAGATAGATAGATAGATAGATAGATAGATAGATAGATAGATAGATAGATAGATAGATAGATAGATAGATAGATAGATAGATAGATAGATAGATAGATAGATAGATAGATAGATAGATAGATAGATAGATAGATAGATAGATAGATAGATAGATAGATAGATAGATAGATGATAGATAGATAGATAGATAGATAGATAGATAGATAGATAGATAGATAGATAGATACGCTCAAAGTCGCAGAAGTTCGCTAAGAAATGCTTCGCATTTAAAAAGCCACAAGTGCTTTCAAAGCCGCAAGCATGAAGACTAGGTAAATCCATGCGACCATTCCCACGGCCGCTGAACGATCGCAGCTCCGCAGTTTCCTTTGCTAAATATTGTAGGAGACTATATGGTAGACGATACGCCCCCCCCCCCCCCCCCCAGACCCCCTCTATTGCTCGTAAGGCAAGGCGATTCTATCTGTGCCATTTGCTTATCGGGCATTGGGTACGGCATTCGCGCACGGCAGCTGATGACCATCGCAGTTCTTAGCTGGGCTAACCACGACTTCTGAAGTGATAGTTGAAAAGTTTTCTCACCCATTTTTTTTTTACCTGCCCTAATGAGCCCCCATAAGGCGCGCTGCCTCGGTCCTGGCCGTGAGGCGTGGTTTCGTGTCACCCTAATGCTGTCACGTGGTCGTGAGTTCGAAGAAGGCGGCAGTCGGCGTGTTCAAGACGAAACTCTTTATTCGAGCGAACTTGTGCCCAGGAAGTGAAAAGTTAAAGTAAAAGCAATACACGCTGTGCACTGATAGCGGCAAGCACTGTCGTCGGCTGACGGTAATGTGACCAGCAGTAAAGCGCGTCGGCACTTCATAGCTGTGGCATCCCAGATTCCTGCAGCGTTATCGTTGGTGAATGGGTTATAGTTCCAGGATAAACTCAACTGTTCGCTTTACACGCTCAAGCTTATCAGAAGATTCTAAAGTCACCTGGAAGGTTCCCAGACATTCGGGCGCGGATTGCGCGTAGCATTGGTTACGCGTGTAACGAACCGGTTACATAAAATACAAAAACAAGCGCGCGTGGCAATACTTACCGTACGGGATTTCGGGGCTGCATTGAATGGTTGAGGGCGGTGTAGCGTCCAACAGTGCAATTATTACGCACTATGGGGATGCCGTTAAGCCCCAGTCTGCAAGAAGGTGAAACCAAGATTTGTTTTGTCTGCTGTAACACGTGTATACGTTCCGCCGCAATTTCATCGAGGGAAATTAACGTATGAGACGTGCGTTCTTGCTTTCATTCTTCGGCCTGTCGGAAGCTGCACTATATACACGAAGTTCTGTGGCCTGTCGACTTGCCCACAGACTTCCTGGCCGCAACTCAGACAAATAGATTGGCGAGAACATAAAACAGAACACAAATTTTGTTGCCTTAGCAATAGGGCCATCAGCTGGGAAAAGATCGTATCTTCATTAGATCAAAAGCCGGCAGTTAGCGCACCCTCGCGTATGGGGGCTGGACGTGAGCGGCGGCGAGAGAGACTTAAAGGGACCGACAACCTATTTTAATGGTACCGGTTTTCTTTGTGTTTTTTTTTTCAGTGCAACGGAAAGCTTAACGGTCAGTGTATATTCATAGAATGGTGACGCGGAAAACACCGTGAAGGACTTATAAAAGGCAACATTTTTCGAGCTACGGCGACTGTGAACACACACACACACAGCACATGCTGCAAACAGTGGGAGGTGAGCGCGACAGCTATTCGTGTTTGTGCGCTGACGTTTGCTGTGCATGAGTTACTCAGCGCGCATTCACCGCGGCTTGACATGTGCAACTTGTTGCCGCGAAGGTAGCGCCGCTTCTCAGCGGCCATAATAAATAAATAAATAAATAAATAAATAAATAAATAAATAAATAAATAAATAAATAAATAAATAAATAAATAAATAAATAAATAAATAAAATGGAATGCTTGAATCTGTCACTGTAATTAACGGTCTTGTCATTTCCACGAAGATCTAATCGCTCGTTCTGGCCAGTTGTTGTCGTTCCCTTTAAAACAAAATATACTCCGATAATACTTTCTCCGGCGCCATAGCAGTGGAAATGCGCTATTTGGCATATTTTTACTAGGACCACCTCGATGTCAAATTCCCGACTAAAGATCGACGAAGACTAACTTTTCTAAAAGTTTGTCGCGAGCTGTGCACACCATTTCAGTTAATCAGTTAATGATCAGTCAATATAAATTCGGACCTTTCAATAACCAGTTATCCTTCAACAAAAAAAAAAAAAATCTCCAAGATGGCTATTTTGTCCATATTTACAACAGTACAAAAAACGCGTGAAAGGGTAAACATTGATAAAGCCAATTTTAAGCGTGAAGTGTACGATTGTTCTCTAAAGAAAATTTTGTTTTGACCTAATTTAGGCGGAACAAATTTTTTCCCGATACATTTTACGAGTCGTACTTTCGAGCATTCCGAGATACATCACATGTGGCTTGCCGGGCTGAAAAAAAATTTTCGCAAGAAATATTTTCGTGTAAGACTTTTTGCTTGAGACAATCCTGACTTTTTTTTTTTTGCAATGAAATCGCAGATGCTGTCATTAGCTGGTCTAGTTAGTATGAATTCACTGCAATAAACAGCGTAAAATGCGAGACGAGGCCCGCACAGTGAATTGGCAAGAAGAAGCGCCGACAACTAAGCTATTTAATCAGAAAAGAGAGATATAAAGTAAAAGCTGGTTAATTCGGATTTCGCGGGACCGGAAAAAACGACCGCATTAACCAAACTCCGAATTATCGAAATTATCAAAAAACAATAAATAAATGTCTATTACGTCAGTACACTCAGTTTCTTGACATATACGTAAATGTTATGCTTACTTTGCAATAAGAGCAGTGCGAACCGCAATTTTCGCCATTCGGGCCATCGTTTACAATGTAACTGCGACTCAAGACCCCACTGTCTGAATTAAGCCGAAACGTCGCTACCGGCGTTACCGTACTGCTCGCGCTGATGAATGCAGACCGCACCGCCTCGTTTCGGCTTGGGTTACTGTATATATACATGCTACCTTTAGGTAGCAGAGTTGCACATAGGTCTGGCTGGCTACCACAGCTATGCGGCGAAGCCGCACTTCCTTTTTGCAGGCGACATGCCTACCGTGTCGCCGGTCGACATCCTTGCCGTGTCGAAGACCGGTGGTTAACTTGACTGTATACGACTATAGTGTCAAAATGCAGTTCACTGCAGCGGCGTCGTCAAAAAAAAAAAAATACAGAAGTCGGCCCGAGCGTCACCTTCTCCGCAAGGCATGGTTGCCCGCGGCATTTGGAACGCAGATGCGCCAATCTGCTACCGAAAGGTAGCAAATACAGTAACTCTAGTTTCGGCTGTCCGCGAACGCCGCTTTCTTTCGTTTGCGTCGCGCTAGGCGTGCTCCCAGCCGGCGAAATATGACCGAATTAACGAGTTTGGTGCCATTAAACAACGGATGTTCTTGCCGGCACCAGAAAACGTGTCCGAATTATCAGATTTTCCGTATTACAGAGCTTTTACTGTATACACAAAGCACGGGACCGTACACAAGGCACAGCATCCCGTGTCTTTGGCCCCTGTGTCTATTTTGTACAGAACAGATACACGGGCTAAAGGTCAGGTGAACTTATCTTATGGTTTTTTCACAACGAAACACGAGGACACAGCGCTACTAATAAGTGAGGTTTATTGCACATGGTCACAACGTGCTGTGACCGTATGCTGTGTCCATGTGCAATAAACCCCTGTGTCCTCGTGTTTGCTTGCTTTATAAACCATAAGATATGCAGTACCAACTAGCTCACCACTCGGTTTTATTACACATCTTCAAATTGTTGCAAGCATGTGTCTGTCAGGCGCCGGTGACATTGCACGAGAAAGAAATTTCATTGCTTGGTATATCTTCAAGGATGTGTCATCACTGCGTTTTGGAATGGGCACAAGCAAGGCTTCTATAAAACTGTACACGCTTTTATAAAACTGTTTGTCGACGTTTCGATCGGAGACCGATCTTCACCAAGACGAAATTTACCAGGCTTCGAAGCGCTCTTATACTGTCGTGCTCCGAGCGGAGAGGGAGAGAAAAGGTAAAAAAAGTAAAAAAAAAGAAGTAAGAAAAGTAAGAAAGGTAGAAAGAGTTACAAAAATATGAGGAAAAAGAAAACAGAGTCGTGAACAGACCACGTGCACATACTTGGACATTACTAACAACACGTGTTTTCTGAAAAAAAAAGACCAACAAAAGAAAAAGGCCAACATATTTACACATGTTCATATTTTTCTTTTGTTGGCGTTTTTTTGTCTCTCTCTGTTTGCCTCCGAATGAAACGTCGACAAATAGTTTTTTAGAAGCGTATACCTTTTCCTTATTTATTTTACGGCCACCGAAAACACTCTTCATAGTCTACGTATATATATATATATATATATATATATATATATATATATATATATATATATATATATATATATATATATATATATATATATATATTATTTTAGCAAATAAAATCATGGGCTAACGGCGCGACAAACACAAACGAAATGCGAAGAAAACTGACGCAACACGGCGCTAACTATCAACTGAAGCTCATTGGTTGAGCCACACATGTATAACACGCGCAAACTTGACCAAACCCAGCTGTAGGCGAACACAATAGATTATCAATAACACGAAAACAAAAGTAAAATGCGCAGCTAACATGGGAAGCGATTAAGAGGCTTTTTCGTCCCTTCGTATATATGTTACATGCGCATTTTACCTTTTCTGTGCTATGTACAGTCTGCGGTGTATACAGCCCAAAACCCTGAGCAACGCACCTGCGCGCCATGTCGTCGTCCTCGCAGCCCCATCTCGAATACAAGTTCGAGAAGCCGTTGACCTTCTCCATGTGCTTGGTGCTCATGGCGCACACACCTCCGAATATGCCCGGATACATAATCCTGCGTGCGAGATAGCTCGATTAAGAAATCCCTCGCATGCAGCGCATAGAGGTACGAAGAAAGGCCACTGTACAGAGCGAAACTGAATCTAATTCAAGAGCTATTATATCCCCCCCCCCAAAAAAAATATAAAAATTCAAGAGCCCTTGCCCTGCTGGGAAAATGGGGGCAAGCTTGTGCGTCCCTGACGTACTTCTTTCTTTCTTTCTTTCTTTCTTTCTTTCTTTCTTTCTTTCTTTCTTTCTTTCTTTCTTTCTTTCTTTCTTTCTTTCGCATTGCGCAATGCTCCCTCCTAACTGTTTTCTTGCTCCATGCCAGTAATTGGACCTTCGTCAACGTGCTTGGCAGCGCCACACTTCAGTTGCTACAGGCAAGAACGACGGTCATGCGTTTGTAGGCAACGCGGAAATGACAAGTGAACTCCATAAAGATTAGATAGCCTTATCATAAAACGGCCAATAGCCGACGAAACCGCGATCGAGAGTGTGCATCAATTATTGTAAAACGGTGCGTACGAATACGCATGCGACCGGCGCGCCTTCGAGAGCCACATTTCTGTAGCTCGCTGGCGCCGGGTTTTTCGTGCACGACGCCACCACCGAAATCTGAGTTTTATTGCGATAGCAATGATATGGACACTCTCGACGGGTTTTTTGCCGTTGGCGTCGCCGTCAGGTTCCGTATAAAGTCCAAATCGACAACATTCCATCACGCGTCGTATGTGTTCTGCCCGCGAGTAAAAAGCGTGCGAGCGGGGGCGACGAACGCGGCTGAAGCAGAGATCAAAAGAGCCGGCCCATCTCCGTTGCTCGGAGGGCGCATGCGATAACGTCGTCCGCCCGTGTGAGCCTGCCGTTGAATGCTGCTCAAGCATAGAGGAAACGCCCCGCCCGTCTTGAAGGAGCATAAATGTACCCGGGTTGGCGGGGGGGGGGGGGTCGCTCGAGCGGCAACTGTGAACTTTGAGTATAAGGGCGCTTTTGCGATCACTGGCCCGTGCGCTATCTAAACAGGCGTAAGCGGACGGCTCGTATACCCTTCTACGTGCTGCGCTCTCAACGCGCAGAGACTGTGAAATCTGCTTTTCTCTCTGGAGCGGCCGTATTGTCTTACACTAGCGTTTTGTAGAGTTACGAGAGACTGGATCTAAACGAGTTAGCTACCGGGCTTACTTCGTATAACATTGCAATTTGTTGCCATCGCATGCATTGCTTCACCCTTGCGGTGAAACTGTGATTTTTTAACAAGCTTCGCTTGAATATCCATATTCATTGAAAGGAAAAAAAGATGAACGCTGAGCTAGCTCACGTGTATTTCCACGTGTCGATGCAGGTAGGCAAGTGGAAGCCGCCTTCTTTCTTGCAAGCGTAGATGTTGCGCCTGTTCTCCGGCAGCAGGTCCACGTCGTGGAAGATGAAGCAGCTGTGATTGTGCATCGCCTTGACTATCTCGTAGCCAGCGTTGAACAGCTTCGCGCGCTTGAACCCTTCCGTGTCGTTCTGCGCGAAAGAATGCATGAGCGATGAGTTTATGAACGTGTTCAGTGAAGGATGACTCGAGCTGTGACGGCGGTTGCCTCTTCTATATACTAGGCATTTTAAATGAAGAGGGAGAGCACCTCCTTTCTGAACCGTTACCTGGGGTACAAAGGCTGACAGCACTGCCTCGGCAGCAGGGTTTAAAGACAGGGGCGGGGGGGGGGGGCATAGGGGAGGCTCGGCCCCCTCCTCCCCCCCACCCGGCAGGTCTACTGTATAGCACTGCGGCACCCGTTCGACAAGCATTGGAATTGATTTTCTTGGCAGTAGTGTCTTGTGTGGGAATATTCTAACTATCTAATTTTGGAAATAATTATTTAATCGCAATTATTTGGTTGATGGGGCGGGTGCATAACAAAAAAAAACATATCGTCGTACTGCTGCGTGCATTTCGCCGAGACAATGCATATGACGGGCTATATTGGGGCCTAGAAGCTAAGCGTCCTGTCACAACACACGGAAGTGGCAGATTCGGTGCCAGCCGGCGGCAAGTTGTCTTTTTGCCCACTTTAATTTTTTCACAATTATATCATTATTACTACAAATAACACCTCCTTACTTTCCTTGACTTGATTGTTGGTTCTCATTAAGGTTGTTGTCCAACAAAGAGAACAAGCCCTTAAATTTCCCCTCTTTCGCCCATTCATAGCGAGGATCTCGTTCTGGCAGGCTGGATGCCTTCAGGCAGTATGCGAGGGATTATCGGTCAGCTCGTAAAAGGTAAAAGGGAAG
The DNA here is from genome assembly GCF_013339695.2 of Rhipicephalus sanguineus. Classification (NCBI taxonomy): domain Eukaryota; kingdom Metazoa; phylum Arthropoda; class Arachnida; order Ixodida; family Ixodidae; genus Rhipicephalus; species Rhipicephalus sanguineus. Next base: position 81,921,401 of record NC_051179.1, on the reverse strand, counting down.
GGCGGCAGGCTTCCTTTGTAGACGAGGCGATGGCTATACATATGTGATATTTCATTATTTGCACCGATAAGTTCTGATTCTGATTCTGCCCGCCCCGCCTGATTAGGCTGTGACTGTGCTGCGTATTTCGCGCAGGCGTCCGTTATTGTTCCAACGGACTCGCTCACTTGACTCCCTTATTCGCTCATTCTTCAAACGTATTCTACCCATGAGTTCGTAAATTTCGTATAGTTTGCGGCATACCGTAAATGTTCCTATCGGTAGGCCAGGACTTGGGCCGCTTATGTGAAGCGATTCCGTGGGATTTAAAGGTGGCGTCCACACCTGCTCCACGACGTATATGCCGTAATCGAGCTGCTGACTCTGGAGGAACGGGTGCATGTGCTGCAGGAAGGCTTGCAGGTTGTTCAGCCGGTCCCGGTAGGGCACCACAATAGCCACTCGGTACCGGGCCGTGCAACCGGTCGGAAACCAGCGACCGCCGGGCATCACGTGTGGCATCGTTTTCTCCAAGACCGAGAGAGGTGGACCCTCCTTCTTGACGTGTAGCAAGTCGCCTACGACGAGTAACGCTATTAGGCGAGAACGCGGGACTGGCAGAATAAGTCATTACTGAGCCGCGTCATTATTAGTGAGCACTAATCGTAGGCTGCAAGGAAAAGATGGTTTGTGTTCATCGCCGAGGAGAAACGCCGGTGCGACCGCGCGTATACAACGAAACGGCGCTTATTGCATTGGCCGTATAGGACAATTAGTTCAGAAAAATTAATAATAATTGTTGGTGTTTAACGTCCCAAAACCACGATGTGATTATGAGAGATGCCGTATAGTGGAAGGCTCCGGAAGTTTTGACCACCTGAGGTTCTTTAATGTGCACCTAGATCGAAGTACACGGGCCTCTATCATTTTCGCCTCCATCGAAACTGCTGCCGTAGGATGCTAGTAGGATGCAAGTTAAACAGATGGTATGCGGCCATGTTGGTTTTCTTAGTCACGATTGTTGACGCAGGAGAGGTTTAATAGATCTGGCTCAGTTTGGTTCCATCAGGTGCAGGATTTTGCTCTTTTAGAAAAAAGGAACGCCGGATATATATATATATATATATATATATATATATATATATATATATATATATATTGTAGCGAAGCCTTGCAGATGAGTAATGGGCTGCGCTCTCTATTGGCCTGGTGTGTCACATGGCGGCTCTGCGAACGGCGCTCCGGTGACGCAAAGGCGGGGATTCGGATTTTGTCGTCTGCTAGGCTGTGGCTAGAACAGCAGCATTTTCTTTATAGTTCGCTCGCGTCGCACGGCGTTCCTCGACTACCAGCTGTATTTTCTTGTAATGATAGTTCTTAAGGTGGCTGCTAGCATTACAGGAGGTTAAGAAACGTTAACATTTAACGTATCATATATATACACAGAGCCATCGCAGTCAGGATCATGCTATTGAGTTCGTAGTGTCACTCACTGGGCTGGATGGCGTTGAAATAGCTTACGTGAAAGCGTGAACGTCCCGCCAAGCGAGTTCAAGAGGGTCTGCGCTGATTTGGAAGCGAAGCGCGATCAATTTTACGGCTTATTCGCAAAAGTTAGCGTTATGTAAACAGACGTGAACGAAAGTTCACACTCCACTCCCAATTGTAGTCACGTACAGAAAACGTTTGCCGACAAAATAAAATTGTTAACTTCATCGACCAGCGGGTTATTGCGGACAACTAGCGTAGAGTGGGCGAGTTGGATGCACATTAAAACTATCGGCTCCGAATGAAACGCCAGCAGTGGTGCGCGTGGTACAGTTCGCACCCTTATGATTAGAGATAGATACCTCTTGCGGTTTGCCGCTCGAGAGCCAGATTCATGCTTTCGATTGCGCAGTGCTGCTTAATCGGGTGTGCGTGCATGTCAATGGTGATTACAGGACGGCGCGTATTATACAGTTCCTAATGCTTGGGGAACGCGCTTCGCTGTTCGTGTTTCATTTGTCACCGATGATACAGCTTCGTAAACAGCAGGAAAAATCGGCGAATATGTCTAAGAAGAGGAGAAAGAGAGCTTTTTCCGACCATTCTTTTGGCCCCTTTGGCTGGTTATTGATATTCTTTACCGCGCTGTAACAATATTGAATATGTTACGGTGAAGGCTATGGATTCCTGATCAAACGCGAAAATTCACCGTCGGCGTCCCTATAGTCGGCAGCGTCAAAACGAGTGATGCAAAAAATCTTCACACGATGACGTCACTTTATGACGTCCTCATGACATCACAGACCGCCAAAATTTGTGACGTCATAACGTCACGTCACATGATGACGTCATCACATGACATTGTTGGTTTGCATTGCCTCCGTGATCAGTGGGTCAATCACGGAGGCAATGCAAAACCAGGCGATTTGTAAAGAGCTTGCAATGCCTCCGATCCTGGACGCAGTGCCAAACCACGTTACGTCCAAAAAGCATTCGGAAGAAGGCGGGGAACATCGACTGAACATGGATGAACAAAAAGAAGATGGATTTCGCCTTCGAGTCATTTCTTAGGCAAACGCATAGGGCACCTTGCGAGTCTTTTTAGTACAGTGACCGCATCACGCCCTACCTGGAGTTGACGGTTGAGAGCGATTTATACTATTTTATTGCAAATGCATCTTACTAGGAATTGTGATGCGAAAGCTTTGTATTTATCTACGTCAGTATGATTGCACTAATTGTGTTCACCATACTTTCAATCGACCGGGGACGAGTCAGCAAACGTTCATTTATTAACGTATGGGTTAAAATATGCAGCAAAAAAAAGAAATAAACAACTCCGCACAACCTACGAAATATTTCATATCACCGTCGTGTATCCCCTTTTGACACGTGCTCTCAACCTTTTTATTTCTCGTTTAAACTTCGA